>NC_054497.1:4562500-4747500 GCF_017639515.1 Carcharodon carcharias | reverse complement strand
GCCTCCTCCTCCTCCGTTTCCTGGTCAGGGTGCCACCAGATACCTTTTCGCTGGCAGTCTGTAAATGAACAGGAGGTGGGCCTGGAGAAGGGTCTCCATTTGTGCTCTGTGGTTTGAATGGTGCTTGGTCCAGCAAGGGAAGGGTTACTTCAGTTGCGAAATCGGGAGCATTAAAATTCTTCAAAACTGGCTCTGATGACTTTCTCGGTTTGAGTTTAGATGCTAGGACTCCATTGGCGCTTGTAGGAGCTTTCTGACTGGACACTTCTTCTGGCCATTGAAGGACAACTGGGATTGGGTCTGCCTCTGGTTTGTCCCACAAATCTCTCCCATTTTTCCTTGTAGCTGCTTCATTCAAATTGGTCAACGGCCCAGCTAGATCTGCACAATCAAATAAATCCACTCGCAGATCCTTTAGGAGGATGCCTTCTGGCATCAGGAATGTTGCTGGTGTTTCAGGATCAGTTTTCTTAGCTGTGGGCTGAAGTTGTAACGTAGAGGAATATCCAAACCCCTGGTGAAGTCCTTCTGGCTTGCTTTTCTCCAATGGAGACTCCCTCCCATGATAAGCAGTCTGGCTCCCATTCGGCAGATACTCCACTGAGCTCCCATTGGTTGCCGCCTTCTCTCCTTTGCCACCCCGAGCGTTCTGCAGCTGCAGTGCCATTGATCGAAGTGCAGACGGTGACTTTGAGTGAGTGCTTCGTGGGGTCCGCCTTTTCCATTTTCCTTGCTTGTTTCTCCTCGAATTTAAAGAGAGCCTTCTGTCTGAAGCTGAAGTTTAAAAATGAGAGAGAGAGAAAGATTTAACAAGCATGCTCAGCATCGTGTTTGGGAAATCACCTCCCCAATGTTTTTGTCCAATTTTGCACTGATGGCATTAATCTTGCTGCCATCTCACCTATATGTCCACTCTTTATGTCTAAGGATTGGATGCTTATCGGGCCACAGAGGGCGTCAGAGCCGAGGTGATTCTGCCCTCACTTCACATCTACACACGCAATCCAATAAGATTCACTGCATATCAGTTAAACTGGATTATTTTACCCTCTCTACAAAAAGGGCACTTGTGCCAATTATAGCACCTCCACTAGTGTTGCCATCGGGGTTATCTAACAAGCCCTTTGTTTTTAAACTGGGGGGTGGTGGGGGGTAGGAGATACTTCAGGAAAGTTCCCCATTTACCTGTTATTATTTACAACCATTGTTCTTGGTCTGCTCGATCAGCAGTGAGGGGCATGCAGCCTGCTCCTGGGCTGTGCCAATGCCCCTAGTAGACACCTTATGACATGGTGGTCAGTCCACACCTTGAGGACTGTGTCCAGTTCTGGTAACCAAGAGACAAAGGAGAGATTCAAACATTGGAAAGCGCGCAAAATTCAGCAACAAGGCTGATCACTAGTGTGAGTATGAAGAAAAATTGCAGCCTTCAAGAGAGACCAACGTAAAGTTGATCTTCTAGAGTAGTTTAAGAATGTAAAACAGTATAGGAAAGGCAAATCCAGAAAATTAAACTGGGAGTAAGAGAAGGGGGGCACAGGGTAAAGTTAGTAAATGGAAAATCCAGGACTGATCAACGTAGGACTTCCAGGAAGAGAAGTGGAGGTGAAAACAATTTAAGAACCATGTGGATGAGCTAAGATGAGCCAAGTGATCTTCTTCATCCATAACTAACTTGTGACCGAAATAGTTTTTAAACTTAGGAATTTTGATGTGCTCAAGCATTGCAGAAAGAAGAATCCGAATTCAGAGGAATGTTGCACTGCCCCACCCCCACCACAGCACCATAATCCAGATATCCCGACCCTTCCAATTGAAGGATAAGCTTCTTTTGTGATTGCACTCACTCTGCCACAAGGCCCTTTCTGCGGTTTTCTGATACAAATCAACACGTGCTCCCTTGGTCCGTCTTCCTTTGCCTTTCTGATTCATACGACTCAGGCGACTGTCGGTCTCTCTCAGCCCGTACTTACAGAGTGCGCCCATCTCAACGTCACGTTTCTTCATCCTGAAGGCTCCTTCTCCTCGCCTGGAAAGAGTAAAGATCAACTTTTTTAGAAAGAGAAATCGTATGGATTTTCACTAATGAATTTCTGATCATTCACTACTTCCCAGCCCTCCCACATTTCTACGTCCTCTCGAGACGGTGCTGATTGTTGCTGGTGCGTGCTTCAATAGGTGCTGGCATAAAACGGACGTGACAGCAAAAGGCACTAGCTGCGATCATGGTCTTCAAGTTGAAGTTATTAACATCAGATTAGGTGTTCCAGAGGTGACCCAGGGTTATTTTATTCCTACATCTTAACTGACAAAAGTTAGAAACGCAATAGGTGGGTTGGATAAGGACAGAAGGAAGGTCTGTGATAGGGTGAATGACAGAAAAGCTAACCTTTTAGGGCCAAAGGGAATGATGATGGGGTAAAGAAAGAAACAAAAAATAAAAACAAAGTGCTGGAAAAACTCAGCACGTGTGGAAGCATCTGTGGAGTGAGAAAGAGAGTTAATGGTTCTAGTCCAATATGACTTTTCTTCAGAAACAAAAAGATGTGCCGAGAGGGGAGGTGGTGGCATAGTGGTATTGTCACTGGACTAGTATTCTAGAGACCCAGGGTAATGCCCTGGGGATCTGGCTTCGAATCTCACCATGGCAGATGGTGAAATTTGAATCTAATAAAAATCTAGGATTAAAAGTCTGATGATGATCATGAAACCATTGCCGATTATTGTAAAAAAAAATCCATCTGGTTCAATAATGTCCTTTAGGGAAGGAAATCTGCTGTCCTTACTTACCTATAACTTCAGACCCACAGCAATGTGGTTGACTCTTAAATGCCCTCTGAACAAGGACAATTAGGGATGGGCGATAAATGCTGGCCTAGCCAGCAATGTCCACATCCCATGAACAAATTTTTTTTAATAAGTGTGCCGCTGACTGCAAGCCAAAATCAAAAGAAAAACCAAAACATGCAAAGAAAAGGAAACAAAATGGGCATCGAGATTATGGTCTGAAATTGTTGAACATAATATTAAGTCCCGAAGGCTGCAAAGTGCCTGATTCTGACTCTTCTGACGTTCCTGTCTTCCACCCTATCACAGACCTTCATTTTGTCCTTGTCCCATCCGCCCCTTGCTCAAAACCTAACTTTTCTAACATCTAAAAATCTAGCATTTCAATCTAAAATCTAGGATTTCTAACTTTTCCCAGTTCTGAAAAACAGACCTGAAATGTTAACTCTTTCTCTCTCCGCAGATGCTGCCATAACCTGGTGACTATGTCCAGCATTTCTGTTTTTGTTTCAGATTTCCAGCATCTGCAGTATTCTGCTTTTCGATTATTTTAACCCTTACCTTTCACATGTGTAGCATTCGCACAGCTCGTTGTTTTCACCAAAAAAACTGTCACCATAATAACAGGTGATCTCATCTCCGGGTTCAATGTCCCGAAGAACTTTGACACATGCCCGGTCGCCTTCAGTAGGAACAAACTGTGCAAGGAAAGAAAGGGGAAATATGAGACAAATCCCAATTCTTTTGCAGCCGATTTCGCAAACAGCAAGCGAATCACAGAACTAGCACCGTGGGTGTACCTAGACCACATGGGCTTCAGCAGTTCAAGGCGACAGCTCACCGCCACCTTCTCAAGGGCAATTAGGGATGGGCAATAAATGCTGACCTAGCCAACAGCACCCACATCTCGTAATAGGATATATAATAAAAAAATGGCAGGCACTGCACTGAAGTACAGATATCCCAGGTTTCAGAGCAGAAGCATTCAGCTTCATGCTGTTCACCATGGGTTTCCGCTCTTAGCTGTGCTGTCTTTGGAACTCCCTCCCTAAACCTTTTCCTCCTCCTTTAAAGCGCTCCTTAAAACAAAGCTCTTTGACCAAGCTTTTGGTCACCTGTCCTGATATTCCCTTATGAGGCTCTGTTTCAAGTTTTGTTTGATTAACGCTCCCATAAAGCACCTTTGGACTATGTAGACTATCAATGCAAATTGTTGTCGTTGTCACGAGGATGTATGAAAGGTCAAGCCGTTTTCCCACAGGGAAGGAGGGGTCGGTAAACAGAAGGCTATTTTCACCCACTTCCCGCTTTCACAGCTGCTATGGCAGAGGCTGAGTAGGAGGCCCATCTCTCTTCCAGCCTTGCTCAGGTTTACACAGGTCCAGTTTCAGGGCTGGCCACTCTCTGGACAACAAAAGCCTGCTTTCTGACAGAGTTTAAAGGACAAATATGCCAGAAAATTGATGCACCTTTGGCAAAAATTAATTCATTTTCCCATCATGCCAACCCACTATAGTCCCCACCCCCACAGCAACAATGACTGGTCATTGTTATCTCCCAACCTCTGCCAAGGGCCTGCCTCTGTGCCCACTTTTGGACTCGGCATACAGTAGCAATTCTACTGCCCTCTGAGCCAATGATGTCCCAATGGTCAAGAACGTGAACAGGGAGGAAAAAAAAACATTTCTGGGAACAGCTCACTGACTATCATAAGTTATCTGACTTGTGAATAGAGGCACCGGCTGGTGTAACAATGAATTATGCGGAGCAGGAAAGTTTCACAGATTAATCCCCATCCTGCATCAAGTTGGCACATCTCTCTCCAAGGGGCAATTAGGGCACATTAATAATAATTAATAATAAGACCCTTGAACAATGTAAGGATAGGGGCTCCTAATTACAAGTGAACACATAGGAAAATCAAGTGAGCAAAGAAAAGCTTGGGACCCACCAATAGCACTGTCAGTGAATTACTTTTGAAGAATTCCCTGTTGTAGCCAATTTCCCAAACAGCAAGTGAGATGAACGACCAGTAACTCAGTTTTGGTATTGTTAGATGAGGAACAAATGCCGGCAAGGAATCGTACCACCTGAACTGGCAGATAGGGCCACAGTTTTACATCTCTTCCCAAAAAAGCAGCATGTCTGTCAATGCAGCACTCTGAGTGCTGCACCGATATATCAGCCTAGATCATCGCCTCAGGTCTATTGTAGGGTTGATTCAGAGCCAGGCTTATACTCCATTGTAAGTTGGTAGCTTCATGTGAGAAGAAAAACGAGTACAGTAATAGGAATTTGGGAATAGTTTTGAGCGTGGCATTGAAAGCCACAGGGCAAAGCCGCTGGTCCAACATGAGGTGGCAGCTACTACAATATAAAATCAGCTAAGAGCACATGAAAATGGTTGCTCTCTTACCTTACAGTTTGGCCTGCAGTCTTCAGGACACAGAGAAAAAAAGAGAAATATTAATTAATATAATTAAATTTATTCCACATGCACCTTTCAAAAAGATTTTAATTTTTGAATACAATATCTTCAGGAATATCTGTCTTAAAAGTAATCTTCCTATTGACCCTGATGGCACATGGACTGTTTGGAATAATAACAATATCAGAATCAAGTTCACCATTTTAATTCACCAAGCCTTGATTTGAAACAGTGTTGACTGTAAATCTATTCTGTTGGTAGGAAGGACTTCGATATAAATGAGATGGAAGATGGGTAGTCTAAAGCGCTGAAGATAAATAAATCCCCAGGGATAGATGATATTTATCCCAGAGTGCTGACAGAGGCTAAGGTGAGATTTCAACGGCGCCAAGGATCATCAAGAGGGAATCGATAGCCAGCAGGCTGGAAACATGCTAATGCGATGCTCAGAGTCAAAGAGGTGGACAAAACCAGCAACTACAGACCCGTCAGTCTCACTTCAATATCGTGCACAATAGTGGAACTGATTATCGGGAGTAAGGGTGAGGATAACCTGTGCAATAACCCAGTGGGCAGTCAACACGGACTCACAAAGGGGAAGAGCCTGCCCGACCAAAACTCCTTGACTTCTTCGAGGATGTCACATCCCAAGTGGACTGCAGGAAGTCCCATGATGCAGCTTACCTAGACATCCAAAGAACTTTGCTAAAGCTTCAGATTAAATTCTTAATTGAACACAAAGCTATAAGGATTCAGGGTAAAACTAGGAATGATTATGAAATTGGCTTAAGGATAGAAAAGGAGTACTTATCAGAGGGGCTGTGTAAGGCAAGGAGGGGTAGGGGTCGGAGGAGCATTGAGTGGGGTAGCTCAGGGACCATCATTGTTTCTAACATAAATATGCAGAACAATGGCTGATGAAATTTAATATGGACAAATGTAAAATGTTGCACGTAGGAGGGGAGAAAAGTGACAGCTGAGCGAGCCTGCAACTTTAATACCAACTGGTGCCATTTTATCAATGAGTTTGTGATGTGGTCGCCTGCTCGTTGGGAACCGAATCGAGACTACTTCAAAAACAATCCTTGAACAGAATCCTTAGAACCAGAGATAGGAGATTTCCAATGCATCAGATCAGGTTGGATTCAAATCCCAGTCCCAGGAGTGAAAAGATGTTGTGCTAACTGTGTATATATTTTATAAACTTAAAGAATCCGTAAATTATCAGGACAACATACCAGCAAGGATAGGATGTGTGTTTTGGAGGGAAAGTCTGTTTTAAACATCCCTTAGCAGAACTCTTAATGCTGGCTAAACTACATTTAACCGCAAGCTTAAGAGATGGGAATACAAAAGAACGTTAACAGATAAAATCTGTCTGATAAGGCTGGCCAGTATCCAAGGACAAGGTTTTTATGGTACAGTTTTGAGATAAAAAAGAAAGACTTGTATTTATATAGCGCCTTCCACAACCTCAGGACTCCCAAAATGCTTCACTGCCAATGAAGTACTTGGGAGTGGAGTCAACGCTATAACGTAGGAAACGTGGCAGCCAACTTGCGCACAGTAAGCTCCCACAAACAGTAATTTGATAATGTCTAGATAATTTCTTTTAGTGATGTTTGTTGAGGGATAAATATTGGCCAGGATACCAGGGATAACTTCCCTGGCTTTCTACGAAATAAGGCCATGTAAACTTTTACATCAACCCAAGGGAGCAGACTGGGCCTCAGTTTAAAACCTAGTGCTGTGACACTAGCTGATATTGAGGTATTCCGGGGACTCTGGGTTAGCCCTGAGGACTGGGACAAAAGCTCATCCTCATTATTTCCAACGGAACCACTTCAGAGCATCGTAGGTATTTCGCTGTAACACATCACAGAGCAGGTGAGCAGGGGCACCCAGATCTGGTACATCTCCCCAAGACACTTTACATCTTAAAAAAGTCAGTGAAGATTTATCAAAGGATATGATTATGTAAAATTAAAATGGTTGAACACTTTCGACTGAAAGTACCTACCCTCTGATTTCCCCTTAAAAAAGGTCAGTTATTAGTCACTTACCGTGGTTGATGAAGGAAGCAGGCCCCAGCCAGAGCTGAGCACATTTTTTGCGAGTTGAGTACATCACACTGAAGTCATTCTCCCCTGGGCGCAGGAGAGATTCCTCCTTCTCAGAAAGTTCTGCCAAGCAGCCAACAAGCAGTTCGATCTTATCATTCTCCTTCCTGTTCAATAAAAACCAAACTGCTGATTAAACCAGGGGGAAAAGGAAAGCTGCATGACATGTTGGCCTTTAATGCATGGAGATTAGAGTATAGGAATAAACAAGTCTTGTTACAATTGTACAGAGCTTTGGCGAGACCACATCTGGATTAGTGTGCGCAGTTTTGGTCTCTACATTTAAGGAAGGATATATTTTCATTGGAGACGGTACAGTGAAGGTTCACTACGTTGGTCCCCGGAATGAGGGGGTTTGCTCTAAGATGAGAGGCTGAGTAAATTGGGCTTGTATTCCCTGGAGTTTAGAAGAATGAGAGGCAACTTCATTAAAACATATAAGATTCTGAAGGGGCTTGATAGGATAGACGCTGAGAGGCTGTTTATGCTGGTTGGGGAACCTAAAACTTGGGGGCACAGTCTCAGGATAAGGGGCCGATCATTTAGGACTGAGTTGAGGAGAAATTACTTCACTCAAAGGGTTGAGTGTCTTTGGAATTGTCTATCTCAGAGGCTCGTGGATGCCCCTTTGTTGAAGACAAAGGCTGGGATAGACAAATGTTTGGTGTTTCAGGGAATCCAAGGATATGGGGGCTGGGCGGGAAAATGGAGTTGAAGCCCAAGATCAGCCATGATCATATAGAACGGTGGAGCAAGCTGAACGGAACATATGTCCATTCCTGCTCCTATTTCTTGTGTTCTTATGCACAAACCAGTGTCTTGATTGGGAATGGCACTGTTTTTAGTGGAAGCGAGCCTCACCAGACCAGGAAGTTCCCGAACCCTTTGGCAGACTTTGCTGAGTTAACTCATCCCAGCCAAGGATGTAGTAAGGGCTCTACAACTGGTCTCTTCACTTCAGGTGTCCTATATATATATATATATATATATCCTATATGAGAGAGAGGAAAACAACTCAGCACACACATGCCCCGGGTTCCTGTGGTGCCTGCTGGAAACCACAAAGATGTGGGGATGGATGTCAAGTGAAAAGTGGATAAGAATTGGCTCTGATGGACTACCCGGTTGTGTAAAAAAATAAAAACAAAAAACTGCGGATGCTGGAAATCCAAAACAAAAACAAAATTACCTGGAAAAACTCAGCAGGTCTGGCAGCATCGGCGGAGAAGAAAAGAGCTGACGTTTCGAGTCCTCATGACCCTTCGACAGGGTCATGAGGACTCGAAACGTCAACTCTTTTCTTCTCCGCCGATGCTGCCAGACCTGCTGAGTTTTTCCAGGTAATTTTGTTTTTGTACCCGGTTGTGTAGCCTGCCAAAACACACTGTCTAAACTCACAATCCATGGAAGTCCTTAGATTCTGGAAGTGTTCCAAAGGATTGGAAAATAGCTAATGAAATAACTTTAATTCAAGAAAGGAGGGAGACAGAAAGCAGGAAACTCTAGGCCAGTTAGCCTAACATCTGTCAGAGGGAAATTGCTAGAATCCTTTATTAAGAATTATAATTTGGGAAAATGTGAACTTGTCCACTTTGGCAGGAAGGATAAAAAAGCAGCATACTATTTAAATGTGAAGAGATTGCACAATTCGATGAGACTGAGGGATCTGGGTGTCCTGATACATGAATCACAAGAAGTTAGTATGTAGGTACAGCAAGTGATCAGCAAGGCAAATGGAATGATAGCATTTAATGCAAGGGAAATGGGAAAAGGGAATGTAAAAGTAGGGAAGTTTTACTGCAGCTGTACAGGCCTTGATGAAACCACATCTGGAATACTGCATACAGTTTGGTCTCCATATTTGAAAGAAGGAAATAATTGCGTTAGAAGCAGTTCAGAGAAGACTCACTTGACTGATTCCTGGGATTAGGGGCTTCTCTTATGAAGAAAGGTTGAACAGGTTGGGCCTATACCCATTGGAGTTTAGAAAAATGAGAGATGATCTTGCTGAAACATAAGATCCTGTGGGGATTCGATTGGGTAGATTCTGGGAGGATGGTGGAATAGCCTTGAAGCGCTGAATAATGACCTACTCCTGCTCCTCGGTTCCTATGCTTTTATCCTGGCATGAGCCTCCAGAAGATGAATTAAGTCATTCTAAGCTAACAGGAAGGTAACTTTACATTGTTAACATGATAGTTGTGGGCTCCTGGATTCCCTAACTTGCTTGAGGGTCTCTGCAACAAGCAACTAGGTATGAAAAGCAGCCTAGGATTAATTTGCTCTTCCACCAAAGGTGTGCCCTTGTTCCACTTGGAAGCCTCATAAGTGAGGTCCAGCTGAATTGCTAACCCAAATCAGCAATTACAGATCACATCGATCATAACCTCAGATCGTCCCAAAGCATTCTTACAGGCAACGAAGTAGTTCTGAGGCGTAGTCATAGTTGTAACATAGGAAATGCATCAGCCAATTTGCGCATAATGACCAGATTTTCTCTTTGAAGTTACATTGGTTGAGGGATTAATATTGTCTAGGACACTGGGGAGAATTTCCCATTGCTCTTCTTCAAAATAGTGTCATGGGATCATTTACTCACCTGTGAGGGCAGGCGGGGCCTCGGTTTAACTACTTATTTGAATGACTGCATCTCCAACAGTGCAGCACTCCCTCAGAATGTCAGCATAGATTTTGTGTTCAAACTTCTGAAGTACATCATCTAAACCTATCTCAGGCAGTTGCCTATATCATTGCCATTAGCAATCACAGAAGACATCCTCATAACATTTCAAGGAGGGGGTGTGTTTTGGCCAATTTAATAAACTTATCGCACTTCGCTAAAAGTGTTGCCAAACATTTGGATGAGCAGCCGAGTGTCCGTTCCAGTTACCATTCTGAATGCCCTAGGAGGAGCTGACTGAAGTTGCCTGACGTGTGCACTGTTCGACTGCCCTGGTTGTTAGCTGTGTGAACAACTGATGGAGATAGCTATCAGCTGCTGCAGCTGCCTGACAAATACAAATAATCTGTTGGTTTTCATTTAAATAAATCCATTTTGGATCAGCTGAGCAATTGTGGGACATAGCATTGCCACTTTTTAATGAGATTAGGGATCCCAGTGGTTTACCTCTTCAAAAGCTTGTGCATTAGGGAGTCCAATGCATTTAGTGTCCAACACATATATTGGGCAAATCACATTTGTATGAATATGCTTGCTATAAGAGGTGGGGATTCTTATTTAGGAATATTTTGTGCTCAAAGTTGAAGGATGTTAGTACTGAGGAAAGCTATTCCGAGATAACCATTGGTGCGAAGTGAGAAACAGTTTGTGCTTGGACCCACACTGACCAGAAACTGAAATGAGATTGTCCAGATTAATTTCATGATACAACCCTTACGCCCAACAGACTTTAAAAGAAAGAACTTGCATTATTGTAGCGCCTTTCATGTCTTCAGGCCTTTTGAAATTTAGGTCTTGATGCTGCTTTGGCATGTGCACGCAGCAAAGTCCCACAAACAGCAATGAAGTAGATGATAAGCACTGCCTTGGTGATGTTATTCGAAGGATGAATGTTGCACAGAAGGCTGGGAGATCTCCCTGCTCTTTTCTGAATTGCATCAGAGGGATCTTTTACAGCCACTTGAACAGGCAGATGGGTCTTTCTTTCATATCATCCAAACGTGCTGCAGTCGTACTGAAGCACCAGCCAGGGCTTTGTGCTCAAGCCCAGGAGTGGGACTTGAACCTGTGATCTTCTGACTTATACGCTACCAACTGAGCCAAGCTAGTGCATTTATCACATTAGCCTGGGGGAACTTCAACCCGAGTTACAGAGCTAAAAGGGTGAGCATCTTATCCCACATCATCATCCGCTCCACAACTTATATGTCATATTAAAGACAAAGAAACAAACCATTTTCTCAAGGATACAATCTTGGCTCCATTGGATTCCGAAGAGTATCGATTACAAGGTAGAATTTCGAAGCCACTTTCAGGTAGGAATATTCGAAGATAACGGAATACCTAAGTCAACACCAGAAATCCAGGAGTTTAACAAATATCTATTCTGAAAGGCACTTGCAGAGTAAATTCTATATGTGTGTGTGTGTGTGTGTGCGCATGCAGAGCACATGAAACAGACCACAAAACTAAAAACAAGATTAAAAAAACACAATTTAAATTTGCAATGGGTAAAACAATTCGATTCGTAAAAGGAGCTGTCCGGTGCAGCACTCACCTGAACAGACAAGCAGGTCCCAAAGCTTGAGCCTGCTTTGCAGTGAAATAACTAGTTTCAGCCGAGGCTGTTACAGCTGGGATCAACGCCTCAATATGGGGCATAGAATAAGGGACGGGAGAAGTGTGAAGAGAAAAAAAAATCAGAGGTGTCTGATCCCATCCAACAAATACTGAAACTGTGTGGATGGTGGGCAAGGACAAAATCAGGGCTAATCTGTGACACCAATAGTGAGGTTACCTGTCAATCTTTACTTTCTGGACTTACACACAAGAATGAATACTTGGATAAGACCCCAGAGGGCAGCCAATGCATGACGAGCTGCACTCCAGTGGAAGGCAGTGTCTTATGGAGATTGAGGCAGAGGAGCAGAATGGAATAATTTGCAAATGCACAATTTAGAATGGATAGCTTGATGCTTTATAATTGTTTCCTGCAAAACATATAAACCACACATTCCAGTCACCAGGCCAAGGTGATAACTGGATCCCAAGCCAGATGGTTAAGTATGAAACTGGATGCAATTCTTTTTCTTGATAATTTATTTACAGAATGCAGCATGACCTATGTCTGCTTCCTATCTACTAACTCACCCAGTGTCTCTTTATATGTGCTCAAGAAACTTAATCAATCAATACCCTCCACTTATTTATCCTCAACCTTAACAATGTAATTAACATTAACACAGGGGACATTTTATACAATTCCACCCTGATAGCTTAGTCAGTATATACACTACATGGTACTGAGACAGACAAAGCTGATGAGGATTGGCAGCACTCCACAGTTGGCCTCAGCATTCCTGCGTTTAGGACAAGGGAACAAAGAAAATCAGCCTGACATCCCTTCTTGCCTATCCTATTGTGTGCCGCAAAATGCACGCATGGACATTGGGTGAAGATGGGATGGGGCCCAGCAGTGATGATTTCCATAACTGTATAGCCTACAAGATTCTGTCTGGGTAAAAATTGGATGCTCGGGCATGGTGACGAGAGCTGCCAACACCCTTATTACAAGAAGGTTTCAAGGAAAGGGAGAAAAACCGGCAAACAAATGATCCACCTGCTCACTCACCTGAGCTTTGAATATTTCTTCTTCAAGAGGAGTTTTGTGCAAGAAGTAATGCCAGGCCCAATCTCCTAACGTCAAGGCCCGATACACTGTCTCCAAGTCTCGTGACTTAAGAAACTTTTGTAGAATGTCCCTGAGGTATTGGTGTCTCCTTACAACGGGTCGATTACTGGAATGAAAAAAATCATCACAGAACCATTGAGAATTAGACTTCTTACTAGACCCCTGTCAAACAAGAACAAAAGGTTCTTTCTATCCTCAAAGGCTTAATAGTCAGCAGTTAAAATACCATCTGACCAAAAGTCAGCAAATAAGCCACTAAAAAAGGGCAAGGACCTGGATTCATAGAACACCTTTCACAACCTCAGGATGTACTAAAGTGTTTCACATTCATCAAAGTACTTCAGAAGCGTAGTCACAATTGTAACGTTAGCAAGCACAGAGGCCAATAATGAGATAGGTGATGACAATCTATTTTAGTGATGATGGTTAAGGGATTAACATTGGCGAAGACACTGGGAGAACCTAGGAAAGGAGCAGGGATGTACTCTTAGCGATTGCTGAGGTAAAACAAATACCATCAAGTCACTACAGAAGCACAGAGAGCTAGACATTGACATGGGTAATGGGGGAGTGGGATGTTGTGAAGGTGAAGATGCTGGCTGTAGTATCCTGAATGAATTTTAACTTTGGAGAGTAGAGGCCAAATATTAGTGAAATTAAGTCTCAAAATGATAATGAACTGAGGTGCTCGTAGTGATGGGGAAAAGATGGGCGGGGTTCCAGAGGCAGAAGAAAATTGTTGGGTAACAGGGAGGATTGAGGGGTGGATAAAGCCTCACTCAGGGAATCGTGTAGCATACCTTCATTTCAAGCCTTAAGAAACAACGGGAATGGCGAAAGAGTGAAGGCCAGAGGCAGTCAGGTGCTTAAAGTGATGATTTTGATTTTGTCAAAAATGTGAAAAAAAATTCAGGTCATCCAAATCTTAATGTTGAACAGGTAGTTGTGTAGCAAACATTGCAGGACAGATGGAGTTCAGGAGAAGTCATGTACGTGGAAGCTCCATGCTTCCAGATGGTATTACCTGGGGTAGCTTATAAATCATCCAGGAGTGTTCACGATGTAATCAGACAAGATGAACGTAATGAAAGTTGGAAAGTTGGCACAGAAACTATTGAAAATAGAGTGGGTAGAGGCTCTATTACAAGGAGGGCAGAAGGCAGAACTGGAAGCTCGCAGGGAGAAAAGAAAAACAGTGCAGCAGTAGAAACGGTGGACATACTGGAAAAATAGGAACAGGAGGAAGCCATTTGGCCCCTTGATCCTGTTCCATCATTCAATCAGATCATGACTGATCTGAGACCTAACATCCTCCTTTGCCCCACATCCCTTAATACCTCCAGTTAACAAAAATCTATCAGTCTTAGTTTTAAAGTTTCAAACTGAGCTAGTAGAAGGAGAAACAGAGGCATGAGGGGGACACAAGAACAAGACAAAGCCATTCTGGCCGTTGAACCTATTCTGTCATTCAATTAGATCATGGCTGACGTATATTTTAATTCCAACTATCCTTCCTGGTTCTGTCACTCTTCGCACCCTTGTCTGACACAAACTGGGCAGGAGGGTTCCAGGTTTCCACGACCCTGTGTGTGAAGAACTGCTTCCCGAACTCGTCCCTGAACAGCCTAGTTCTAGTTTTAAGGTTAGGCCCCCTTGATCTGCACTCCTCTTCTCCCCTCCCCTCCCTTGACCATAGAACACTACAGCACAGAAAACAGGCCATTTGGCCCTTCTAGTCTGTGCCGAAATATTATTCCGCTAATCCCATTGACCTGCACCCAGTCCATAACCCGCCAGACCTCTCCCATCCATGTATCTATCCAATTTATTCTTAAAACTTAAGAGTGAGCCCGCATTTACCACATCAGATGGCAGCTCGTTCCACACTCTCACCACTCTCTGAGTGAAGAAGTTCCCCCTAATGTTCCCTCTAAACCTTTCCCCTTTCACCCTAAAGCCATGTCCTCTCGTGTTTATAAAATAGTTTCTAAAATAAAAATCCTTTAATCATCTTAAACAGCTCAAGCAGTTTAAATGTTTTCAGTGGAGGTTTGCACGACTGAGCTCAAACAGATTGGCTACAGCCAAGGAACAAAGAAAGTCTTGCATTTCACAACCTCAGGATGTCCCAAAGCACTTAATAGCCAATAAAGCTATTTTTGAAGTATAGTCAATTGTGCAATGTAGAAAATGCAGACACAAATTTGCATACAACAAGCTCCCACAAAGAACAATGTGATAATGAGCAGATAAACTGTTTCTCCGATGTTGATTGAGGGGTAAATATTGGTCAGAACACTGGGGAGAACTCCCCTGCTCTTCTTTGAAATAGTATCGTGAGATGTTTCACGTTCACCTGAGTTGCCAGACTGGGGTTCGGTTTAACATCTCATCTGAAAGACTGCGCCTCTGACAGTGCAGCATCCCCTCAGTACTGCACTGGCAGTGCCAGTCTGGGTTGCTCCGGGACGACAACCCACAACCTTGTCATAGAGTCTTACAGTGCAAAAGGAGGCTATTTGGCCCAATGAGTCCATGCCAGCTCTCCGTGGAGCAATCCTGTCAGTCCCATCCCTCCACTCTATCTCCATAACCCTGCATGTTTATGCCCAAGTGCCCATCTAATTTACTTTTGCAATCATTGATCATCTCCGCTTCACCAGCCTTGTAGGCAGCGAATTCCAGGTCATTACCATTCAGTGTAAATAAATTCTTCCTCACGTTCCTCCCGTATCTTTTGCTCGAAACTGTAAATCAGAGTTGTGACTCAGAAACGAGAGAGCTACCCATTGAACTGTGGCTGACACTAGAAGAATAAAAATAACCGACTGAACTGTTGTACCTGATGTTCATTTTGTGGGTTTGAAAACCCAGGTAAGGATCCAGCACCAGGCTTGTTGCAAGGTCATCATATTCACATAGATCTCTAGCTGTCACACGTATGGATTCCATGGCCTGCAATCACCATACTGTTGTGTACTGCATTTGGAAAGAATACGTCAGAATAAACAACCACAAAGTAAGGATAACATGCCTTATAATTAAAGTTGGAATGAAATCAAAATCTCCAAAGCTGTCACCAGGCCTGGAAACTCAAAAACACTCAGCTCCAAAGCTCTAACAGCTCTTAAAACAAACTAACTCCTCATCACAAACAAACTGCTGTCAACAGTTAATTCCTCAGTTAAGGAGATGGTACTCTTGAGTCATGCAGAAAGCAAGGTCCCAGGTTCACTTCTCATTGTGTGTGGAGTTAATGGATCTCAGCCAAGAAAGCATGTAGGAGCACTACTTAACACACACAACTTAAATGTTCCTGGGTCAAGGGGTGTGGGTCAGTGGTTGCTATGTGACCTGTCCTGCTTATTTATTCTTGCATGGGATGTGGGTGTCGCTGGTAAGGCCAGCACTTGTTGCCCATCCGTAATTGTTCCTGAACTCAATTGCTTGCTCGGCCATTTCAGAGGGCAGTCAAGAGTCATCAACATCTACTGTGGATACAGAGCCACAAGTAGGCCAGACCACACAAGATTTCCTTTGTTAAAGGGGATTAGTGAACCAGGTAGCTTTCAATTCCAGATTTTTTATGAATTGAATTTAAATTCAATGTGAACCCATGTCCCCAGAGCATTAGCCTGGGCCTCTGGATTACTGGTCCAGTGACATTACCCCTACCCCACTGTCTCCCCATTATTAAAGTTGGATAAGATTAGGCTTACTTGTGATGCCCCCAGTGGTCAAACAGCCTGTCAAAATTACTGAAGCTGAGGCAAGAACAATTCACAACAGCCAATTAGGTGACATTTTTACTTCCGAGGCCAATACTTTGAGCACCTCGTAGGTGAGCCAGACACAAGTTTTAACCAACTGAAGCTGATTGGCTGATAAATACCGGTGCGTGCCCACAACCTAAAGGAGCATCACAGCCACTTCTCGTATACATGTCTTGATATTGAGTACTGTCAGATTATTGTCCATGAGGGCAATACAGCAGAGCTGAATCATATCTGTACTTGATGCTACCGGTGACTGGACGGGAGTGCAAACGCTGGATTATTTTTTTCTCCCTCCCCAGTGCAATTATAACATCTGTACCAACTAAATACTAGCTAGGTACAGAGCAGTGATCAAACTGATCTGAACTGTTTCACAGCTCACACCCACCAAGCTCTTAGGGCAAGTTTGTGACTTCCTTCATAACACTGTTTTTCTTCAAAGTTACTTTGTCCATAGAAAGTCAGTGAGGCGACCACAGAAGCACCAAAAAGGGGCTTGGGTTAGGGAGCGGAAAACTGGTCAGACCTCCCACTTTTGAGGCTATCTAACAACAATAATTTGCAATTATATGGCGCCTTTAATGTAGAAAAGCATCTCAAGTGCTGCAGAGTCATGTGGAAAATGGCAGCGAACTAAAGGAACAAAGATTAGGCGGAGTAGCCACAGCTTGGGCCGGGGTATGGGGACGCTGAGGTGGGTGGAGTAGTGACCACCAGCGGTTTGGGGAAGAATACATAGAGACTGTAGTCCAAGGAATGGAGAACTGTGTAGTGGAGGAGGGGATAGAAAAGCTGGAAGACATTACTGAGGAGGATGATTGAAGGACAAGAAACCAGCGTGTAGAGAGGGAGGAGTAACGGGCGTGGGGTTTGCTGCAGGGTCAGGCACAGGCAGCAACATTTGGGACCAGCTACAGTTTATGGTAGGTGGGGGACAGAAGGCTGGCCAGGGAATGATCAAGTCTGGAGATGAGAAAGGTGCAGATGCACTGAATTACAGGAAATTTACTGGCTGGAAACAGGCATTCAGCACAACTGGTCTATATCAATGCTTATGCTCCACATGAGCCTCCTCCTGCTCTACTTCATCTCACTCTATCCACATAATCTTCTATTCATTTGTCTTCCATGTGTATAGCTAGCTTTCCCTCAAGCGCGTATCTATGCTACTCACCTGAACCACTCCCTGTGGTAGCAAGCTCCACATTCCAATCGCAAAACAGAAAGAGTCACCCAGGAACTAGATTTCGGTGACAGTTGAGCAAGATAAATGCGGGTTTGAGGGAGATGGTGTTAGGCTTTTCTGCAGCATTTCCCTTACAACTGATTAGCTCAGTGACATTCATTGCTTTCCTCTTAATCATACAGCCTCTACGGTGAGCAGCTTCTCATCCTTAGCAATTGCCACTTTCATCTCAATTCATCATGCTCTCTCTCGTGTGTTCACTGCCTTCCATCATTCCTTAATATTTCTATATATATATTTTTGCAATGTATCAATCATCTTGGTTACTTCTTTGTATCTCTCACCACTCACATCTCCCTTCTCCATGACAATGCCAGTTTCTTCTATGTCTGCCCCTGGGGCCAGGTTGGGGGGGGGTGGTGGTGCGGGACTCTCCCTCAAATCACTTACAACAGTACTACCAATGACCATCTAGCTAGCCTTTGATCCTCCATCCACTATGATATCTCTGCAGCTACCAAAGTCACACCACCAAATATATCTTCCCTTCACACCCCCCCCCCCCCCCCCAACCCCTCCAAACGCAGACCAGGTGACCGCTTTGCAGAACACCTTCAGTCTGTCCGCAAGCATTACCCAGACCTCCCTGTCGCTGGCCATTTTAACACTCCACCCTGCTCTCATGCCCACATGTCTGTCCTTGGCCTGCTGCATTGTTCCAGTGAAACCCAACGCAAACTGGAGGAACAGCACCTCATCTTCCGACTAGGCACTTTACAGCTCAATACTGAATATTGAGTTCAACAATTTTAGATCTTGAACTCCCTCCTTCATCCCCACCCCCTTTCTGTTTCTTCCCCCTCCTTTTTGTTTTTTCCAATAATTTATATAGATTTTTCTTTTCCTACTTTTTTCCATTATTTTAAATTGTATTTCCACCCATCGTTTATCTATACCTTTTATGCCCTTTTACTCTTATTTCACCCCACCCCCACTAGAGCTATCTGTAACTCTTTCGAGTACAAACACATTTCCATCTGTTTCAGATGAAGTTACATTGTAGAGCTATCTGTACCTTGCTTGTCCTGCTCTCCACCCTTAATTAGCATATTCCTTTAGATAATATCGCCACCTTCAACACCTCTTTGTTCTTTTGTCTGTGACATCTTTTGGTTATCTCCACCTATCACTGGCCCTCTATCCGGCTCTTCTTGTCCGTTCTCCCCGCCCCCCCACCCCCCCCAACCTAATCCAACTTATATTTCACCTCTTTCCAATTTTACTTAGTTCTGTTGAAGGGTCATGAGGACTCGAAACGTCAACTGTGCTCTTCTCCGCTGATGCTGCCAGACCTGATGAGTTTTTCATTCAGAGTATTTCTGTTTCTGTTTTTGTTAAAGCCTCACTTCCACCTATGGTGCACTTGTCCACATTAAACTGTTAATGATCACCCTGGTCATTACTCCTGGTATGGCCCTCAACTCCAAGGAACGCAGACTTGATCATTTTACAGTAGACAACCAGTTCAGCCATTCATCACCAGGTATGGACGGAGCTCCTTACAGTTTCAGGGCCATGTTGAAATGCAAAGAGATCCCTGGTCTCCACTCCACTACAATCTGTCTTCTCAAACTCCCTTCCTTTGCTCTCTCTACCTCCAACAAAGACTGAAGAAAAACTCTCCACCTGCCAGGAGGAGTGAAGCTCCAACAACACGCAAGATGCTCGACACAATCCAGGGCAAAGCAGCCCGCTTGACTGGCGCACCATCCATCATGTTAAACATTCACTGCCAGCGCAGTGGTTGCAGTTTGTAGCAGCAACAAGATGCACTGCAATAGCCTGTCACGGCTTCTTCAACAGCACCTCAGGATAAGGGCAGCAGGCACATAGGAACATCTTCTCAAGTCGCCCTCCCGGTCACACACCATCCTGACATGGAAATATATCACTGGTCCTGTATCATCACTGGGTCAAAATCATGGGAATTAGGGATGGGCAATAAATGCTGGCCTTGCCAGCAACTCCCACATCCAACAAATCAATCGTAAAAATTGCTGCTAAACCCACTAACATGCTTTTCTTTTGTCCAGACTTGATTATTCCAATACTCTCCTGGCCAACCTCCCACTTTATATCCTCCATTAACTTGAGCTCATCCAAAGCTCTGCTGCCTGTATCCTACCATAGAAAAGTCAAGCATTTACAGCACAGGAGGCAGCCACTTGGCCCATCCTACCTGTGCTAGCAGAAAGAATTACCCAGCCGAATCAGACTTTCTATCTCTTCATCCATAGTCCTGAATTTATCGCATTCAAATGCGTCCAAATGCTTTTTAAATACATTGAGGGTTTCTAGCACCCTTTCAGGCAGTAAGTTCCACACCCTCACCATCCTCTGAATGAAAAAAAATTGTATATAACTCCTCTCTAATACTTATTAATTGCATCAACTCCACTTTACCCATCACCCCTGTGCTTACTCGACCCTAAGCTCTAGAATTACTTTCTTAAATCTCTCTCTGGATGTCTCTCTCTCTTCCTTTAAAACCTACATCTTTAACAAAGCTTTTGGTCAGCTGTGCTAATCGTATCATTGCATGGTTCCAGCACAGGAAGCAATTCAGCCCAACATGTCTGTGCCCACTCTGCTGGACTCCCACTCTCCTGCCTCTTCCCCTTAGCCCTGCAAATGTTCTCTTCAGATAATTATCCAATTCTCTCGTGAAAGCCTCGACTGAATTTGCCTCAACCACATTCTCAGGCCATGCATTCAAGATCCTAACCATTCGCTGCATATAAAAGTTTTTCCCCCTGTTGCCGCTTCATTACCTTTAACCGGTGCCCTCTGGTTCTTGACTCTGCCGCCAGTGGAAACAGGTTCTCCCTATCTATTCTGCAAAAGCCACTTATGATTTTGAAATACATGGCTCGGTGTCAAATTTTTGTTCGATAACGCTCCTGCGAAACACCTTGGGATGCTTTTACTATGTTAAACGTGCTATATAAGTGCAAGTTGCTGTTTGTCCTGGCTCATGGGAAATGGCCATTCACCTGGGATATGACCACTCACCTGGGGAGGGAGGACAGGTATCTGGGCGTGGAGGGGGGTTGCCCAGCACGCCTGATATCGCACCCAGCAGTGAACAGTACCCACCTGGGTGAAAACTAGTACAGAGGGAAGAAATATATTAGCAAAGTGAGCTGCTGCAATAACTCAAGAAGGACAATTAGTGTAAAAAGGGCTGAAACTGCTGGACATTTACAATGTATTTGTAAACAAAGAGCAAATAGCTTAGGTTTCCATTTCCAGGTATTGAAATCATTTTTAAATGTCCAAACCATCCCCAAGCCCTAATTTACACTTTGCAATTTTTTGGGCATTTTATTAAAAAAAAAAATTACTGATGCTACAAGCTTACCTTTAAACCAGAGACAATCCCGAGGTGCCTCCGCACGCCACCCAAACCTGATGCCGGGCCGGTCCCGCCTCCTCCGCCCGGTGATTGGTCGGTCTCCGGGTATTACATCACCATGCTGCCTTCTGGTTGCTCGGCGTGCCGCCAGTCAGTCCCCGCTTCCGCCTGCCAGCAGGTTCGGGTGTACCGGAAGTACAGGCCGCCCTGAAGCCTACCTTGCGTTGCTAAGCGACTTTTCTCCCAACCCATTCTTTGTATCTAAAAAAAAAAATATATTTTAGGAAAATAGGTGGAAACGATGAGGCCAAATTCAAGTTCTGATGCAATTGCCAGTCATTCGCATGGCGAATCCTGAGTTTTATTGGAAAATAATTATTTACCTTTATGCCCTGGTTACAATTACCTTTCACTCTTAAATCAGTCTCTGACAGCAGCTTCAGCAGCCAAATGGCGGTCAGGATTGTGATAGGAGCTAGAAGCGTCTAGTTTTATTTGTCCTACCACAGAGAAAACACACTGGGACAAGGCAGAATGGCCGAGAGACAACAGCCACTGTTAATCAATGGACTTTGCATACACCTCACAAACAGTTATGGAATGGCGACAGCATGGAAGGAGGCCGCTCAGCCCGTCATGTCCCTGCCAGCTCTGTAGGAGCTGCTCGGCCAGTCGCGTTCCTTGTAGGCCTGCGACTTCCTTTGTCTCCTAGGATGAAACAGGATCGAGGACACGGTTGGGGGGGTGGGGGCCGTGTTTTTAAAGTAATTAGTAAAAGAAGTTAAAAGTGATGCGAGGAGATATTTTTCTCGCACAGCGGGTGTTAGGGTCTGGAATGCAACGCCTGCGAGCGTGGTGGAGGCAGGTTCAGCGGAAGCCTTCAAAAGGGAATTTATCGGTTATTTGAAAAGAATGTGCAGGGTTACGGGGAGTAGGCAAGGAAATGGAACTCAGTGAGTTGCTCAAATGGAAAACAGGTGCAGACATAATAGGCCCATTAAATGGCATCCCTCTGCGTTGTAACAATTCTATGATTCTGTGATAATTATCCTATTCCCTTTTGAAAGCTACTATTGAAGCTGCCTGCTCCACTCTCTGAGGCAGTTTGGGGAGGCAATGGTGCTGGATTAATAATCTGGAGATCCAGGGTAATGTTCTGGGGACCTTGGTTCAAATTCCACCATGGCGGTGGCAGATGGTGGAATTTGAATTCAATAAGAATCTGGAATTAAAAGTCTAATGATGACCATGAAGCAATTGTCAATTGTCATAAAAACCCATCTGGTTCACTAATGTCCTTTAGGAAAGGAATCTGCCATCCTTACCTGGTCTGGCCTACATGTGACTACAGATGTGACTCTAGACCCACAGCAATGTGGTTGACTCTTAAATGCCCTCTAAACTAGGGATGGGTAATAAATGCTGGCCTGGCCAGTGACGCCCAGATCCCATGAATGAATAAAAAAATATCCTAACCACTCACTGTGCAAAAAAGGAATTCCCTCACGTCATTTTTTGTCAATCAACTTAAATTGGTGTTCTGAGGCTCCTGACCCTTCTGCCAACAGCACCAGTTTCTTTCTATCTACTCTGATTTTTATCTCGTGATTTTGAATACCTCCATTAAATCTCTTAACCTTTGACTCAGCTTTGCCAATGTAATTCAATTCTTGATACATCACAAAACTAAAGGATCTAGGTAAATATTTTTTAATTGGAGTTTCATTTGTAATCTGTGCCATTCCTGCTAATCTTAGATTACCACTCCTAACTATATGGTGGCCAAGTTGTTATCTGAAAATGGCACCAAACAAACTTCCCAACTCCTCAACCCTCACAGTGCTGGACATGCAACAAAAACTACTTGTATTTATATAGCACCTTTAGCACAGTAAAACATCCCAAGGTGCTTCACAGGTGCATTACCAACATCATTTATCATCAAGTCACATGAGGAGATATTAGGATATCTTGACCAAAAGTTCATTTGTTGGTAGATTTTATGGAGCATTTTTAAAAAGAAAAAAAGGAGATGGAAACACAGGTTTTAGGGAGGGCATTTCAGAGATTAGGGCTCAAACAGCTGAAGGCCCGGTTGACAATGGTGGAGCGATAAAAAACAGGGATGTGCAAGAATCCAGAATTGCAGGAGCGCAGAGTTCTTGGAGGATTGCAAATATAGAGGGGTGAGGTCGTGGAGGAATTTGCAGAAGGGTCAACAGCCAGAGGACACCAATACAAGTTGGTTGGCAAAAGACGACATGAGGAAAAACATTTTTTTACTGAGCGGGTGATTTTAAAATTGAGGTCTTGCCATACTGGAAAGTCAATATATGTCAGCGAGCCTTGAGTGATGGGTGAACATGCAAATGTGTCAGTATACCTCAGTGCAATCCCCATGCAATCACAAAGTCCAATAGCTTTACAAAATGTACAGTTAAATAAAAATGAAAGCTGCCGGAAATCTGAAAGAAAACAGGAAATACTGAAAATACACAGGACATCAACCAGCATCTGTAAAAGAAGACAGGCTTTGGCATTTTTCTTGTGTACTTTTTGTTAGACCCGAAACATAAATAGACATTCTAGTAAAGTGGAGTAAAAGAGGGACAGAGGGGAAGGGACAGAATTGACAGATAAGCCGATCACACAGGGAGACGTAGGTTGATGCTTGGAATAGAGAGTCTCTGTCAGGAAACTTGGTAGGAGTGTTTACTCCTTTGGCATCAACCTACTTTGTCTTAGGTTTTTGGATCCTGGCCTCTTTAAGTTATCTGATGTTTCCAAATGAGACCTGACCATTTCAGCTACTCAAAAAGGCATTGTCTGTCTCATGTTTGTATTCAGTATGTTTCCAACTTACCGTCTTCCGTTTTTCTTGTAAGCACATTACCAATCTTCTGACCATATTTCCTCTTTTTGTTTTCCTCCCCACGTTAACCTCCCCTCTTTTCTGATTATTTAACATGGTTCATTTTGTTCAAAAAGAAAAAAGATGAGCCGTAGTTACATAGAGTGCTTTTCACGACAACTGGACATGTCAAAGCACTTTACAGGTAATGAAGCACTTTAGAAGCGTAATCACTGTTGTAATGTAGGAAATGCTACAGCCAATTTGCACACAGCAAGCTCCCACAATCAATAATGTGATAATGGCCAGATAACATGTTTTAGTGACGTTGGTTGAGGGATAAATACTGGCCAGGACACCGGGGATAACTCCCCTGCTCTTCTTCAAAATGTGGGATCTTTTACATCCACCTGACCAGGCAGCCTGAACCTTGATTTAACATCTCATCTGAAAGATGGCATGCCTCCAACAGTGCAGCTCACCCTCAGTACAAAAGAGCTACCAGGGCAGTATCGTAGATACTTGTGCCTCGTTATCTCTGAAGAGACCACGACGACCCCCTGTAGGCTGCAGAGACCAAATTCAAAGGGAACTATACAGAGGCCATCTACAATTCATAAGACAGACCTGGCCAACCGGAGCCGATTCATCTGCAAGGATAAAAGGCCCTGCATCCTCCCTTTATGACTTAATGGTTGAAACATTAACAATTTCAAGGATCCAGAAAAAGGAATATACTCCATTTGTCACTCCATTTGTCAAAGCCAAAGTGGAAAGGCGGGAGCTGGTGGAACCAGTAACATTGCTTTGTGGAGCTGCAAAGCTCAGTTTGTCATTTTTCCATTTACCTAGCAGCAGCATGGAAAAGGGGCCCTGTCCAAGTTTAAATGCCTGGCCCCATCTACATTGGTGTGACTGGAACTCCTGTAACATCGCCTACAAGACTGATTTATCTCTGCGAGTCTATCTCATCGAGGAAGTCAACTTTACCGGTGAAGTGAATTATCCAGCATCAGTTCAGCCTGCCGACCTCTGTGTAGAAATTCGCCATTGGACTTTGATGCTGGACTATGGACTCGCATGAATCAATAATCCTTTTTTCTGGTCTTCTTGCTGTAAATCTTTCTTTCTCTATCCCTCTTTTATTGTATGAATGCACAGGGGACTACGTTTTGACCCTACCTCCCCCCACCCAACCACATTTGAGTGTATGCAAAATAAACTACCCATCTGAGTTTATCCTATCTCGAGTTTGATGTGGGGTTGATAGTAGCAAATTGGACCACACCAAAACTGAGGGTTTGGGAACCATGCCACCGCTTATAAAGGAGGAAGCAAATCAAAACACTTTTCTGTTTATGGATGGGTGGTGAGAGGAGAAATCAGGGCTGTTTAAATTAACTCCCCTCCTGTCCGTAACATAAGCGACATCCACATTCCACGAAGGAGAAAAAAAAACCTCTGTCAAAGAGCTGGCAGAGGCACTATGGGACGAATGGACTTCTTCTATGTTGTAAAGTAAATTGCTCTGAGGTGGTGGAGCAAAATGAGGCTGCCCAGCTACTACACAGCACCTGGTATTTAATTCCACTGACTGCAGTGGAACAAAGGAACCTCCTCACAGATTACTACATTTATTTGATTCAATTCCACAGCATGCTAGGATGACCTCTGCAATACTTACCTAGTACAATAACCGCCAGGTTATACCTTGGACTGGTATCATGGGTACATACAGTAGATTTTGATTCCATTGAGAGAGAAAGAAATATGTGGATCGGATTTTACAATTTAGCACAACAAATCAACGATGAGCACATTTTAAAAAAGATAGGTAGCATTGTAAGCAGTGTAGATGGAAGCATAAAATTACAGAGGAATATTAATAGATTCAGTGAATGGGCAAAAGTGTGGATTTCAGTGCAGGCAACTGCGAGGTCTTGTAATTTGGACCAAAAAGGGATTAGACAGGGCACTTTCTAAAGAGAAATATCCAGAAAGGACAGCAGAGGGAGTGGTGAGTCAACATAAAGATGGGCAAAGTGTGCATAATCTGGTTTACAGTGAGCACTTAGAATAATTGTCACGGCTGGAAAACGTATGTAAATAAGGCTACGTTTAAGAAATATTCTGCGTCCAAGTCTTTTTCTAGAAGAATCCACAATGCATGACAAATAAATGTGATCTGATATGTTTTGGATCAACTTAAACCTCAATTATTTTTACTTTCCTTTGTACTTCAGGTTAATCTCACAAGACTTTGTATCCTTGCCTTGGGGACCCAAGAAGCTTTCAGAATATGCTCACCAGGGAGATGAACGGCAACAATAATAATAAAAACAGAAAACAGCAGGTCAGGCTGCAGCTGGAGAGATGAACGGAGTTAACATTTCAGGTTGCTGACCATCAGGATGTACAGTAACTCCTGTTTACTAATTACTTCTGGCTATTGGAGTGCCTCCTTCGTACTTAATCTGTAGGAGTGGTTGGGTTGTTAGGTCTCAGTCAGAAGATTACACATTCAGTTTCAGAGGCTTGAGCATAAAGTTCAGGCCAACACTCCTCGTGGAGCACTGAGAGGGTGCTGCACTGTCAGAGTGCTGCCTTTTAGATGAGATGTTAAACTGAGGCCCCATCTGCCCTCTCAGGTTTACTTTCTTCATACTTGGGATGTAGGGCTTCGCTGGCAGGGACAGCATTTATTGCCCATCCCTAACTGCCCTGGAGAAGGTGGTGGTGAGCTGTCTTCTTGAACCTCTGCAGCCCCTGCGGTGTAGGTACACCCACAGTGCTGTTAGGGATGATTTTGACCCAGTGGCAGTGAAGGAATGGTGATATAGTTCCAAGTCAAGATAAAGTGTGTGTCTTGGAGGGGAACTCCCAGATGGTGGTGTTCCCATCTAGCTGCTGCCCTTGTCCTTCTAGATGATGGTGGTTGTGGGTTTGGAAGGTGCTCTTGAGGTGGCTTGGTGAGTTTCTGCAGTGCACACAAAGATCCCATGGCACTATTTTAAAGAATGGTAGGCGCGCGTCTTCCCAGGTACATGCCTTGGCCAATATTTACCCTTCAAGCAAAAAGACTAAAACAGGTTATCAACTCATTATCACATTACAATTTGCAAGATGGCTGCTGCATTTCCTACATTGCAACAGTGACTACAATCTCAAAAGTACTTAATTGGCTGTAAAGTTCATCGGGGCATTTACGTTTTGAAGGCACTAACTATGAAGTTGGGGGGCAGTGGGTGGGGGAAAGACGGTGGTGTAGTGGTAACGTAGTGAACTAATAATTCAGTAGGCCTAGGCTAATACCTAGGGCCTATGGATTCAAATGACACCACAGCAGCTGGTGGGGATTCAATTAATAAAATCTGGAATGTAAAGCTAGTTTCAGTAATGAAACTATCATTGATTGTTGTAAAACCCATTTGGTTCACTCATGCCCTTTAGGGGAGGGAATCTGCCATCCTTACCTGTTCTGACCTACACGTGACTCCAGATCCACAGCAATGTGGTTGACTCTTAACTGCCCACTTAGTTCAAGGGCAATTAGGGATGGGCAACAAATGCTGGCCTTGGCAGCAATGTCCACATCCCATTAAAGAATCAAAAAAATCCCCAAATGTTTTATAAATGCTTTCTTGTAGAATTTTTAGTGGAACTCCTTAAATGGGAAATAACACGTCTCAGCTTATGTCATTAGTTTATTATGTTATTATTTTATAGCCGCCTTCTGTAAACACAGTCTTTTGCTCTCTTATAATCTTTCTGACTACAGGAACTAACTGGTCCACAGTATATTTTTCTTGTGAAGTCTCCAACTACTTACTCCCAGCCACTAGGTGTTTGCTGATGATGGGCCCACGGTTTACTGCCCTCTTCAATTCTTTGATATTAGATATTCTGGAACACATTGAAGTCAGTTCTGAATAGTGTGTGTGTGGTGGGGAGAGGTTGGACGGGGTAGTCTGGTTGTAATTTTGCTGGACCAGTAATCCAGAGGCCTTAGGGAGCAGAATCATAGACCCATCATGTCCTTGCCGGCTCTGCAAGGGCAACTCAGTTAGTCGCGCTCCCCCGCCCACCCCAGTTGCCCTGCAATTCTTTTCTCTTCAGATAATTATTCAATTCCCTTTTGAAAGCCACAATTGAATCTGCCTCCACCACATGCTCAGGCAGTGCATTCCAGATCCTAACCACTCGCTGCGTAAAAAAATAGATTTTCCTCATGTCATCTCTTGCCCTTTTGCCAATCACCTTAAATCGGTGCCCTCTGGCTCTCAATCCTCTGCCAATGGGAACAGTTTCTCCCTATCGGTTCGGTCCAGACCTGTCATGATTTTTGAACACATCTACCAAATCTCTCCTCAACCTTCTATGGTGTAAAGGGTTAATGTTAAATATGTAAATATATAGTCTACATAATCAGTGATGTAAGATCACATGACAACAGAGTATGATGAGATATAGCTCTGTGTGAAGCCTCATGCTAAGTCTGTACTGTATATAGTATAATGTTCAATAAAAGGTGATGTTTACCAGGGCCTAACCTCTAGCAGAAACTATCAATCCTGACCAAGGACTGTGGTATAAAGGGTTAACAGATGGGAAATGCCAATGTATGACATAGATGATGATGTAGTACTGACACTAGTCAGTCATGAGTTAGACTCTCTCACAAGAGAGAGGGTGGAATCATGTCTAAGAGCTACATGCCTACTATGTAACCTGCTTAGAAGTAATCCCAATAAACAAGTGTTAAGTAGATACCAGAATATGTCTACAGTCCGTCTAAGAACCAAGTCCCACATATAGAGTTTAAGACAAAAGGGCTTAATCTCAGAACATGGTGGCAGCGGTGGAGACATCAATGTAAAAAGAGACATTGATGTTATCAAAGGAACCACAGAGTGGAGAAACCTTTGAAAGCAGCTCGAGGAATTTTGGCAGTAGAAGGAGTCACATAGGAGAGAGGTAACGATGATCATACCTGGTGAGCAGTCCCTGCTCTTGCTTCGCCTCGAGGGCCCACAGAAAAGCCAACAGCGGGAGTTGTGGAAACGCCATTTTCTCCAGTACCAAGCAGCATCAGGTCTTCATGAGAAAGAGCAAAAGCTTCAAGTTAGTTCCTTTCTTTATGCAGTACGTCCGGTAGCAGATAACGTTCTCCTAAGGCAGGATGTGCTGGAGTTTACTGCAGATTTTGATTCCATTATTAAAGCCTTTGACACCTATTTTAGCCTGAAGCAACATTTAGTAATTGAACGAGCATATTTTAACCAGCGCTCACTATGACCTGGGTAATCGAATGAATTATTCCTAACTGACCTATATCGCCTAGCTAGTTCTTGCATATACGACGGGGGGAGGGGGTTGGCAAGGACAAGCTAACCTGTGATCGCATAGTCGTGGGTGTCCAGGATGAAAAACTCTTCAACTTTCTGCAGACCAAAGGTGATCTTACATTGGATCAAGTTGTCCAGTGTCGACGCAGGCCAAGCTTCGAGCATTTAATCAGGCTATAATTTGTGGCAACTCCAAGGCCTCACATGACTCCATAGAGTGGGGAGGCCCATGGGCAGCGGCGCCACCCATAAGGAATCCCGCCTAACCAAGCGAAAGGGCGGGAAAATCCACGCCGGCAGCCATTTTGAGATGCTTGTGTTGTGCGAAAACCCAGCATAGATGCCCAGACTGCCCAGCAGGGAGCGTGGAAAGCTTCCAGTGTGGCAAAACTCAACATTTTTCAAGTGTTTCTTCAAATCCAGCATTTTAATCAAAGTCGCAGACCAGCAAGTATTTATGAAACACATTCCTTCCAAGAAATGGAAAGTCCACAAAATGATGTCCTGACAGAATTCCTAGGGGAAGTAGATAGTCTTAATCCAGACTACTGGTCAGTTACAGTCCCAGTTCAAGGCACCTCGACTAACTTCAGAAGATTACCCTTTATCCATCAGATATCAGGTTACAAGTTCCAGGCAGCATAGACCTTCCAATCAGAGGCAGGATTATTGCTCCTCTTAGCTACAAGGGGTGACAGATCGTCAATTCTATGTTCTTCACAATCACCGTACATCCCTATTGAGTGGTGATGTCGATATATATCTAGGAATCCTGGAAAAACCAGATGATGCTCATCATTTGAACAACTCACTGCCTTCCCTGAAATAATCTTCAACCTTTTATTTCGGAGCAGTGGAAATTCAGCCCTTAGAAGCTGGGGAAGTTTATACACTCAACAGCAAGCTCCTTTCTTTCACAGAGATATCATCCACTAGACCCAAGGAAGCTGTGAATCCCTCAGCTCTTCATGAAGTAAGGCCAGAGGTGGTGGATACAGAAGGCATTGCAGTAGATGGTGACGATCCCCATGAAGACCTGCTGGACCTGAATTGTCACTTCCTAGAGAGTAATGAGGGGGAATCCCTTGCAGTACTTGAGTGATCCCTTGGAGGTTGAGATCCTAGAAAATGATTCATAGGGCTGAATTTTCCGTTCGTCGGGCGGGCAGAGCTGACCCAATTGCACGCCGCCATTTTGCTCAGGTGGGCCGTTTAAGGCCCGCCCAGCGTGACGTCTGCAGGGAAGCGCTATGCTAAAATCGAGAGTGCGCTCTTTCGCGCACTCATCTCCCTGAGGCTAAGTGCTGCCTCAGGGAGATCGGCTCTATCAACAGTATTAAAAATAGAGAAAAAACATTCCCTTACATGTCCCCTCGTGACAATGTCACATGAGTTGGGACATGTTCATAGTTTCCATAACAACGTTATTAAAATTTAAAAAACCCTACATAAAACCTCATCCCGCCAGTGGATGAGGTTTCTTGTTTTCTCTAGTTGCCGCTGGGGCTCCTGGCCTGCCTGACAACCTTAAAGTCGGACGGGCAGGTTCTTTAATTGCTGAACTGATCCTGTCAATGGCCTCAATTGGCCATTGACAGGTTAGCGGGCCCGCATCTGATTTTGCTGCACCCCTGCCTTCCTGAAAATTTAAATGGGGCGGGGTGATGTCGGGGGTTCCGCCCAACATCATCCCGTGTCACTTTACGCGTCGGCGAGTAGGCCCCGCCCCCACTTGCCAACGGTAAAATCCTGCCCATAGTTCCTGTTTATGGATGCACATTATGAAGTCTCTGTTGTCTTTTTAGAAAAATCAGATGTTGCTTTAAGTGGTTGAGCAGTATTTAGATCTTAGCTCCATTGAATCTACTGATGTATTGCCTAGATTGTCTCCTGTTGCTTATGAGGAGTCTTCCACAGAATCACACTGCTCAAGAGTTGGTACCTTCCCAGGGTGAAAGTCAATTGCCCCCCAATACTTCAGTCTCAGCTGAATGCCTTCTCTTCAGAGTTGGAGGTCAGCACAGAAGCTGTGGTAGAGTTTTCAGCACTTCTGAAGCTGCAGAATCCTGTACAGCAATCTCGTCCCCGAGTTGATTGTCTACATGAAATTATGGAAGATGAGGCAGCCTTGTCTCCATATTGTCAGCAGTTCTCCCCATTCCCCAGGGTAGAGCAACCTCACACAGAGAGAAGTGTGGCTCTCTTACCACTGCCAACAGAAATTAAACGGTCCTCCTGAAAAATTGGGCGATCATCCCTTCTTCTTTCCCTGACAGGGTTACAGGAATTGGGTCATTTTTCCCTTTGCCGTATAAAGTTCATCGAAATCTCACATGTTCAATACCTTTTCAGTCACAGCATTTGATGTTGCAGCTGTGGTAGCCTTCCCAAAATCTGAAGATCTCTCCTCTTCTGAAACTTCTTCCCAGAGTCCTTCGTGGGATCCACAAATCCCTCTGGGAGTCCTGAGTTCTTCTCTTCTCGTCACAGAAGGTCCAAAGGTCCATTCTTCTCAGTCTTCTCTTTTGGATCAGTCTTTTGTTGCAAAGTCTCCGTTGTTCTTGTAGTTCAGTAAGTCTGCTACTGACACTTTGCTTCCCAGTAATGCTGGCAACAATGATGCTAAGGTGCTGTTCTATTCTGCAGATGGTGATGTCCTAGCAAATGCAGAAGGGAACTCTCATGTCCCTAAGACTTCTTCTCTAAGGGCCGAGAAAATTGAGGGAAATTGTAGAGTCTGTAGTTGTAAAGCAAGTTACAGAAATGTAATGTAAATAGGTAAAGACATAGTTTCATGTTGTTAGAAAGTAGGAAAGCATACTTGGGGGCAGATGTAATATAAAGGGTTAACAGGTGGGATACGCTAAGGTATGACATAGATGATGATGCATCACTGGCACTAGTTAGTCATGTGAAACAGGGCCTTGGTTAAACATCTCATCCAAAAAATGGCACCTCTGACTTTTCAGCATTCCCTCAGTACTGCACTGGCAGTGCCAGTGTAGATTATGTGCTCAAGTCTCTGTCGCAGGACTTGAACCCATGACCTTCTAACACAGAGTGAGCCACGCCTGACACTTTACAATACAAAGTGGAAATAGTGATCTCTATATTCAGAAGCTAAAGGAGCTGCCATGCATTTTTGACATTTTTTGTGCTGTGTTGAGATATGTACCACGGAAGATATTCCGTCCTCAATAAGCCAAGGTACAGCGTCGCAGTAGATTAAGGAATTTCATGAAGCCTGTTTAGATTAGACAATTCAATTTTTAACCAAATTATATAGTTATTTATGTGTGTGTAAAAGCAACTAACATTCACCCATCTATGTGTAATAGACATTCAGTGCAGATCTACAACAATAGGATTCTTTTTTACAACATTTACACACTGAAGCCCCCCCAGAACTTTAAGATAAAAGCAAAATACTGTGAATGCTGGAAATCTGGAACAAAAACAGAAATAAACTGGATAAATTCAGCAGGTCTAACAGCATCTGTGGAGAGAATGACAGAGCTAACGTTTCGAGGCCACGCGGACTCTGTCTTTCTCTCCACAGATGCTGTTAGACCTGCTGAGTTTTTCCAGCACTTTCTGTTTTTGTTCCCTCAGAACTTTATTTTAATTTTAGATTTTCAGCATTCACAGCTTTCTCCTTTCAATCTCTTGAGAGTTATTAATGATTCACAGCTAGAATATCTTAGCAAATTCAAAACTTTAATAAAATGTCAAAGGAGCTAAATTAATCCTGGAAATGTGTGAACATTCTGTAACCCCTTGCACCTAGGCTTATCAAACAGTGCCTTAACAGTGAGTGCTTTTTATGTTCAACATGTCCTTGGCATTAACCTCGGTTTGCTTTGGGGCCAAGCAGGATGTTGGTGTTTATTTATCTACAGAAAGAGTGCTCAAAAGCTTCTTTATCACAGGGCCAATCGCAGACTGAAGAGGCTTCTTCCAGTACTATCAGGGCAGCTTGTCCCTTCACAGCCGACTTCCACAGGTATGCAGGAGTTCATTTTCTTTTAAATATTGATTTATCCCCACCTTTTCCACTCACGCCTTTTTCCTTCCACAACGCTTCCCTCTACATTTAAGGTTCAACACCACCAATGCTGACTCGACAAGTTGGCTGCGCTCAACACGCAGACTGGCCTGAGGTTGGGGAAGAGTGAGTCAAACAGTTTTTACCCTCCCCCCACTACCTTTCCATCTCGTAGGAACATAGGAATGGGAGTAGGCCATTCAGCCTGTCAAGCCTGCTCTGCGATTCAGTTAGTTCATGGCTGATCATCTACCCCAATCCCACTTTCCCTCATCTGCTTCAGTGCCACTTTCCTGCACCACCTCCATATCCCTCGATGTCATCAGCCTCCATCTATCAATTTCTGTCCTGAACATGCTCAACGACTGGTCTTCCTCAGCCCTCTGGGCTAGCGAATTCCAAAGATCCACCACCCTCTGAGAGAAGAAACCCCTCCTCATCTCAGCTCTTATTCTGAGGCTATGTCTCCTGGTTCTGGATTCATCAGCCCAGGGGATCTCCAGTTCAAACATCACAATCCAGGATCTCCCTGCCTCTCCAAGCCCAGCCAATTGCAAACAGAACACAGCAGAACAGGCTGGAGGGGGTTAAAACAAAAAGCACTTCTGCCTTGGGGCAGTCACCGGAAGCTCTGCAAGTGACCAACCGGTCAGCCAGCTTCTGCAGCTTCTACAGCCAAGCTAATGGTTCAAATGTGGATCCTTCTCCATAACTGGAAAAAAATAAAAGGAAGATAGGGCAGATAAAGAAGAGAAGGTTATATATAATAGAAGGCCAGAGAGGAGTCATGAGAAAGAAAAAAAATTTTCATTTATATAGCGCCTTTCACAACCACCAAATGTCTCAAAGCGCTTTACAGCCAATGAAGTGCTTTTTGAAATGTTGTCACTATTGTAATGTAGGAAACGTGGCAACCAATGTGTGCACAGCAAGCTCCCACAAACAGCAATGTGATAACCACTAGATAAGCCTGATATCGATTGAGGTGTAAATATTGGCCAGGACACCAGGGTGAACTCCCCCACCTCTTCTTCAAAACAGTGCCATAAATTGAGATTTAATTCTAGTGACAGGGGTCTCCCCCCCTCTTCCCCCCTACTCCCTGCTCCCACCGCAGCCCCCCTCCACCAGTTGGAAAATCAGTGGGAGCCCCCAGTCACTTCTCTGGGAGAGGCCACGCTGCTTAAGTGCTCTCATGCACTTAACAGGTCAGCGCCGAGTCTTCCCCACAATCAAGCATGCCAGTGGGGGTGGTGGTGGGGGGTGTGAGTGAGTTGGTGGGGTGAGATAGAGGCAGACCCTCGAGAGCTGCAGGTCAATTAGGGGCCGGCGGGAAGGGTGGTTTCTTTGGGTAATGCCCCCAGGCCCAGCCCGAGGATAAGCGCCACATCACTGGACACAGCGAATGGTTAGGGATGAGGAGGTGGTTGCCAGAGAGAGCAACGGAGGGGAAAACTCGATAGGGTTTGCCGGGTGGCTATCAGGAGTCACAGGAGAGCCGTGCGAGTTCCGTTTAATCCCTGAGCCACCACTCAATTCCAGTCGGCTCAGGGATAATTGCTGTCAAGCAGCTCATTAATGAGCGCAACTGACATCCTGCTACTGGCGGGCAGGATTCCTGCATTGGGCCCTTTCCAACCCCAACTTAAGTCGGGGCAGTTTGCCCAATGCTGGCAATCTGATGCGGGTACTCTTGCTCGATTGTCCCAGTTTCCCCACCATAACGGGAGGAGGGGTTTAATTGAATTCCGTCTGTTGTACTGTTATAATATTCATAAAGAGTTAGGAACTGATTGTTATGTGCACGTATACCCAGAGCGTCACATGCATTGTCGCGTTGCAGTCAGGTGCTGAGCAACAATATATTAGTCCGCAGCACATGTGGAGATCTGTTCAACACACTTGATGAAAAGCTTCTGTAGTTGTGTCCTAAAATTGTGATTATTTCACACTTCTGGGAACCACAAAACATAACATGGTGGCAGCAGGTGTCTATGACAAGCAATAAAATGCAAATATTTTAAATGGGTTCAATGTTGAATTATATTGAGAAAAATCAACCCAAATTAGTGCCAGTGAGAGAGGAAAAAAAGCTGAGCGAATCATGCAAAAATGAGATGGCCACTGACGCAACAATGAATGCACAGTTCGAGCTCAGGATGAATTGGGAGGATAATGTTGCTTTAGAGGCATTTGAAACTTTTAATCAAAAGTGCAGATTGATATTCAGTAGCTTTCTAAAAGGCACTAGTGAAGAGGAAAGGGTCATCTACATCCATTTGTGAGCAGGAGGGAAAGGGTTGCATTTGTATTAGCTGCGAGATGAGTGAGGACAACAATAAAAAAACAAAGACGTAGAATTTTGAAAAATTCAACACATATCTCCAGCCAAAGTCAAATCATCAGATTCACCAATATGAATGGCTGAGGCAGGATCCAGGTGAGCCTGTTGACATTTCTTAACAAGATTGAAAAGTGCAGCCGGGAAAGGTAAATTCAAGGAAACAGAAGAAAGACTGGTAGATCAGCTCCTTTGGTGCTCTGCACAGATTTTTCTTGTAGATCTACTCTAGTGGATGATGATACTTTCCACTATGAATTTTCTCCCAGGGAGATATATGTACGAACACACGAATTGGGAGCAGGAGTAGGCCACTTGGCCCCTCGAGCCATTCAATAAGATTATGGCTGATTTAACTTGAACCTCAACTTCACATTCCTGCCTACCCCAATAACCTTTCACACCTTTGCTTATCAAGAATCTATCTACCTCTGCCTAAAATATATTTAAGGACTCTGCCTCAATGACCTTTTGAGGAAGAGAATTCCAAAGTCTCACAGTTTTCTGAGAGAAACTATTTTTCCTCATCTCTGTTCTAAATGGGCGGTACCTTATTTTTAAACAGTGACCCCTAGTTCTAGATTCTCCCACAAGAGGAAACATCCTTTCCACATCAACCCTGTCAAGTCCACTTGGAATCTTATGTTTCAATCAAGTTGCTTCTTACTCTTATAAATTCCAGCCGATTCAAGCCTAGACCTTTTCATATTCATTTATAGAATGTGGGCGTCACTGGCTGGGCCAGCATTTATTGCCCATCTCTAATTGCCCTTGAGTAGGTGGTGGTGAGCTGCCTTCTTGAACTGCTGCAGTCCGTGTGCTGTGGGTACACCCACAGTGCTGTTAGGGAGGGAGTTCCAGGATTTTGATCCAGTGACAGTGAAGGAACGGCGATATATTCCCAAGTCAGGATGGTGAGTGTCTTGGAGGAGAACTTACAGGCAGTGGTGTTCCCATGTGTCTGCTGCCCTTGTCCTTCTAGATGGTAGTGGTCCTGGGTTTGGAAGGTGCTGCCTAAGGAACCTGGGTGAGTTCCTGCAGTGCATCTTGTAGATGGTACACACTGCTGCTACTGTGCGTCGGTCGGTGGTGGAGGGAGTGAATGTTTGTGGAAGGGGTGCCAATCAAGCCTGGATAATGCCGAGCTTCTTGAGTGTTGTTGGAGCTGCACTCATCCAGGCAAGCGGGGAGGATTCCATCACACTCCTGAATTGTGCCTTGTGGATGGGGACAGGCTTTGGGGAGTCAGGAGGTGAGTTACTCAACACAGGATTCCTAGCGTCTGACCTGCTCTATCCAGCCTTTCCTCATAAGACAACCCACCCATTCAGATATAAATTTAGTAAACCATCTCTGAACTGCTTCTAACGCATTTACATCTTTCCTTAAATAAGAAGACCAATGCTGTACGCAGTACTCATTAATGCCCTGTATCACTGAATATGTGTGGAATTTGTCACATCCAAGCATGAATAAAAAGGCCTGACTGGAAATGATAAGCTCACAATATCGCAGTTGTTGACACTACCAGAGCACATGGAATCTTGAGTCGACAAATGAAGATGCTGACCACCCAAACGGCTAGCCTTCAGTTAGGTTAAAGTAGAGGCAGTGGGGTTGATGCTGTGAAGCGGCTATGAAAGAATGCACACCAGACGGAGAGAAAGATGAAAAAACAAAAACAGAATTACCTGAAAAAACTCAGCAGGTCTGGCAGCATCGGCGGAGAAGAAAAGAGTTGACGTTTCGAGTCCTCATGACCCTTCAACAGAACTGTGGAAGGGTCATGAGGACTCGAAACGTCAACTCTTTTCTTCTCCGCCGATGCTGCCAGACCTGCTGAGTTTTTCCAGGTAATTCTGTTTTTGTTTTGGATTTCCAGCATCCGCAGTTTTTTGATTTTATCAGAGAGAAAGATGTGCTGGTGCTACAGATGAACACAAGTTCACAAGAGGGAAGGAAATGTCCCACACATGGATCAAACTGCAGGGCTTGTGGAAAGCCCAATCACTGGGAAAAGATGTTTGCAGAACAAAGATAGAAGATGGTAAATGAGTCATCAGGGACAGGGAAACAGGGCGAATGAGAGGGAAAAGAAACCAAAACATCCATATCCTGGAAGGTGACAATGAGTTTGAGAACACAATAGGCACAGGAACGATACAACTGCATGAAATGGCTGAATATGACAGTTCTCAGAGAAAAGAAATTCGCACATCCATTCAAATTAGGAAAAGGGTGACAAATAAATCCACAACCATAATTCTGAAGCTGGAGCGCAGAGTAATATTATCCTGCTCGGACTATACCAGATATTCCCTGAAAATTTGAAAGAAAATGTGCACCCAAGGAAGGAAGATTTGCAACCAAGAAAGGTCATGCTAACGGCATACAGGGAAACTGAGACGCGACAGCTAGGAACAACCCAAATCAGGGGTGAGGCACAAAGGAAAAAATTTTAACTGTATGTTCTGCATCACTGAGACAGATAGTCCTGCTATCCTGGGGTGGAGCAGTTGCAAAGAGCTGCAGCTTATCTGAGGTGAAGGAGGCGACACTAAAGGTATCACACATTGAAAAGGGGTCTCTGATCAAAAGCAAGGAAGATCTGATACAAATGTATCAGTGAGTTTGATGAGATGGTTGGATGCTTTGAATATTGAGTATCACATCACAATTGATCCAGCAAAGAACCCAGTGATCCATCTCCCACGTAAAGTACCAATGGAATGAAAAGGAAAGCCTGAAAGAGCGCATCAAGAGATGGAAGAAAAGAATGTGATCACCAGAGTCACAGAGCCTACAGACTGGGTAAATCCCATTCTGGTGAGAGGTTATTGAGTGCCAATGGTCAGAGTCACACGAGAAATTCTACAGCAGAAAGAAAACTGTCACTCTCAAAGTAGATGCTTCTTCAAAAGGCCTGTGAGTGGCCCTGGTACAAGATGGAAAACTGATAGCATTCACATCCAAAGTCCTAGCATCAGCTGAGACCAGATATGCCAACATAGAAAGAAAGCGTTTTGCGGTCGTGTATGGGTGTGAGAAGTTCCTTACATATCTCTAAGGAGAGAAAGATCATAGCGGAGAGTGATCATCACCCGCTGGAGCAGATCTACAAGAAAAATCTGTGAAGAGCACCAACAAGATTGCAGAGGTTACTTTTGAGGTTTCAGAGTTATGGTTTCACTGCCAGGAAGAGAAATGCAGCTGGCAGATACTTGTCACTATAGTAGAAACATGTATGCCAGGAGCACAGAAACATAAAGGAGAAAGAGGAGGTGATAATTACTGAACTACCACTCAGACCACGTCAAACTGTGAGAGCCAGTTTATTCAAACACAATCAAGAATGGTATCTCATTGTTGTAAACCACTCCTCAATGTTCCTTTTTACCAGATAAGTGAAAGACTTGAGAGCTGCAATAATCATCTCAGTAACAGGAGTTCTCTTTACAGACCCAAGGATTCCTGAAAGAACAATAGGAGGTAATGGAACACAATCACCTCCAAAGAGTTTAAGGAACTCACTGAATACTATGGGTTCAACATAATATTGTCATCATATTACCCTAGGGAACATGGGTTTACATGGGTTTATAGTAAGACACATACAGATGGTCAAGAAAACTCTCACAAAATGCTGAGAGACAAAGGAAGATCCAAACTTTGGCTTAACTAAAAACAAAAAATGGCTGGAAATACTCAGCTGGTCTGGCAGTGTCTGTGGAGAGAGAAACAGAGTTAATGTTCCGAGTCGAATATGACTCTTCTTCAACCCTTGCCTTATTGTCACTCCGATGTACACCTCTCAAGGCTGACATGAAATCATCTCCGGAACTATTGTACGGAAGAAAGTACAAGACCGCTCTGCCAAGCAAGATACTCCCTCCAAGTGACCAGGAGGAAGTTAGACAACAACTGGCTGCAACAAGCATGTCAAGTCCGTGCCTGAGCTGTTGAGATCACGTACAGGGTTCAATCGCGAAAACCTGGAGCCCAAAATCCAGCAAGTGTTGTTGGGTGAAGCGGAGACTCCACGTTCTTATATCGTTGAGGCTGAAACTCGCAAGCAAATGAGGAGGAACAGAGCCCATATTCCACCTAGGCTACACCTGAGCTGGAAAATGAAAAGCACCAGCGACGTCGCTAACCAGCAGAGCAGCATCAGGCGATGGGGGTGGGGGGGGGGGGTGGGGTTGGTGGGGGGTCCGTCCGCCAGCTGGAAAGCCGGCGAGAGCTCCACATTGCCTCCGTTGGGGAAGGCCCACCAGAATGAAGTGGCCCAGCTGGCAGCATGGGGCTTTCTCTGGGATTTGGATTAGAAATCCCACCCCCGACCACTGCCTCCCAATCGGAGGCCGGCAGCTCCCCATTACAGGCAGCGCCGCTGGGAGCAATTCAGGTAGCAGAGGCCTAGGGTCGATGAGGTGCCCAAGCCACAGGTGAGTTAGGTGGGGGTGGGGGTGACCACGAGGTGTGGGGTCGGGAGGTCGCTGGCTGGTGGCGAGGGCCACCGGCCTCCCTTTCCTGATGCCGGGTCCCTCGATCAGGCATTGAGTGCCTTCTGGGCCTTTGAGTGAGGAACCCAATACCTGCCCCCCCACCACCCCCCCCAGCCCTTTGGTTTGCTTCTGGGACTCCCCGTGTGGCGACCCATCTACCCACATTAATTGACCACTTAAGTCCTGCCCTGGACTTAATCGGGCAGAGGCGAGAAGATGCCAGCGTCCTCACCCCTGACCCCCCCCCCCCCCGCCCACATCCAATAAAAATGCCCCCTCCACCTCCAAACTCACCACCAGGGGCTGGGGGGAGGGCATTAAATTCCACCCAACGTTAGCAACATCAGGCACAATTCTTACAACACCAGGAGCAACATCGCCAGTGCCGCGTGCCAACTCACCACCGACAGCGAAGAATGTCACACCCACGAGAAGGAGGTGCTGTCTACATGATACCATGAATAATGACTTTAAGAAAAGTAAGCAAACAATAAGCGTCCACTTTAATTATAAAAGTCGATTGTTAATCTTTATTAATTTAGATATAATATAAAAAAATGTACATGATTGGAACAGTTATATTGATTGAGAGGCTTTTTTTAAAAAAAGGAAGTGGAAGGTTCTACTGTTGTATTATTTGTAAAGAGTTAGGAACTGATTGTTATGAGAATGTATATCCAGAGTCTCACATTTGTTGTTACACCGCAGTCAGGTTTTCAGCAACAGTGTGTCAGTCCATAGCACATGGAGAGATCTGCAAAAACAGACTTGATGAAAAGTTTCTGCATCTGTCTCCAAAAGTGTGATTATTTCAGACTTCTGGGACCCACAAGGAATCGCACCGCGCGCAGGATCTTCCGCATCCACCCGAGCCAGCAGATGGCGCTCCAGTTTAACATCTCCCGCAAAAGGCAACACAGCCAACAGTGCAGCACCCCCTTACCACCGCACTGGGAGTGTCAGCTTTGATTTTTGTACTTAAGTCCTGAAGTGGGACTTGGGAGCCAGAACCTTGAGACTCAAAGGCAAGTGTTACCTAACGAACCACACACTGACATTGGAGGAATGATGGTAATTTGGAGTTGGCTGCTCAACTACAGGAAGCAAACAGACCGCTCAAAATATTGACTTTCTGCATTATTAATTTATACTTCTGTCCCCTTTAGATATTGGGTGTCAGTTAGCTCAGGTGGCTAGAGTGTGATGCAGAATGATGCCAACAGTTAGGGTTCAATCTCCCTACCAGCTGTGGTAGTTTTAAAAAAATTCTTTCAAAGAATGTGAGTGTTGCTGGCAAGGCCAGTATTTATTGCCCATCCCTAATTGTCCCTTGAGAAGGTGGTGAGCTGCCTTCTTGAGCCGCTACAGTCCATGTGGTGTAGGTACACCCACAGTGCTGTTAGGGAGGGAGTTCCAGGGTTTTGACCCAGCGACAGTGAAGGAACGGCAGATATATTTCCAAGTCAGGATGGCGAGTGGCTTGGAGGGGAACTTGCAGGTGGTGGTGCTCCCCATGCGTCTGCTGCTCTTGTCCTTTTAGGCGGTAGAGGCCACGGGTTTGGAAAGTGCTGTCGAAGGAGCGTTGGTGAGTTGCTTCATGGAACCCTGGCTCCTTGGCCCACACCTGCAGAGTGATGCTCCTCCCTTGTGGCAAATGACCTACCTCTTAGATACCTCCCTCCCCTCAGCATCAAATACCATTCATTGACAGACCTGCCTGGACTAAGGGTGGCATCTCTGAATGTGGCAAGTGTTAAAAGACCACAGGGCAGGATTTTGAGTTTGGACTGCGGGCGCAGTCGGCAGGCCCAGGAGAGACTGGGAGACTGGCCGCCACCCGTGATCGGCCCCCGACGGCGATTTCACTCTGACAGAAAGCTCCCGGAAGGCAGAGAGCTGCCTCAGGGAGCTGAAGAAGCCAAAAGCCACAGATGCCGAAGAGAGTGTCCACGGGTCAGGCTCAGTCACCTGAACATGCGGCCGATGTAAATTTTGTCCAAACATTTTAATCTGTTTTTTTTCAATTAATATTGGAAACCTCATCCTGCCCTTGGATGAGGTTTCCTCTAAACGGTGAAGGCCGCTTGGCCGATTTGCCCGCCCGCCAACTGTAACGTTGGATAGGCAACGAAAAGTCACCGTTGATTACTACGTTAATGCTCTAAGCAGGCCTCTTAATTGACGGAGGGGCACAATGCTGACTCAGGCATGCGCGCGCCGACCACAATATCGCGCTAGTGTTTGATGATGTCGGGATGCTTGCCCAAACCCCCCCCCGTCGACCCACTATTTCATGCTCCAGCGGGTCGGTCTGGCAGGCAGGCACCCACACGCCAAGCGAAAAATTCTACCCCAGCGGCGCTCAGTGTCTATTCTGCAGCAATGGTTCCCTACTTCTTCAGCACAGTTTTAGTTTTCATACTGGCAGCTGTCTTCAGTCTGATCATATCACCAATTCCTTTTTTATTAAACCACTCAAGAGGTTTATTCAATCACCCCCCCCGCCAAACTCCCCGCGCCCTTAATTTAAGCCCCCAATTTCTGCTTCATTCTCTCATGATTGTGAACCACACTCTATTCCCTATCATCCACTACATGATTGTACATGTCAAGTAACGCTATGTAACACAATATTCCCAAAGACCACCCACCTCTAGTGCCTCTCGTACTTCAGGCTTGTAAACCACCTACACGGGGAGTACCTGAGGATGTGGCGGAGGCAGATTCAGTTGTGTCTCTCAGAAGGGAATTGGATAATTATCTGAAGAGAAAATATTTGCTGGGCTACGGGTAAGGAGAATGAGACTAGCTAAACTGCTGTTCCAGAGAGCTGGCATGGACTGGACGGGCTGAATGTCCTCCTTTGGCACAGTACTCATCCTCTGATTCTACCTGTTCATGATATTTTTATACATTTGTTGTGGGTTATGAGTTGTGGGCATCACTGGCAAGGCCAACATTTATTGCCTGCCCTTAGTTGCCCTGAGAAGGCAGTAGTGGGTGTTGTCTTTGAACCACTGCATTGCATGTGCTGACGATACTCCCTTAATGGTGTTAGGAAGGGATTTTACCCCCGTGATGATGAACATCAGTTTACAGATACAGAATTTACAGCACATAAACAGGTCATTCAGCCCAACAAGACCATGCTGGTGTTAATGCTCCACCTGAACCTCCTCTTCATAGGAGCAGGAATAGGCCATTCAGCCCATCAAGCCTACTCCACCATTCAACATGTTCATGGCTGATCATCCACCTCAATGCCTTTTTCTCCACATCCCTTACGTCACTGGGTGTTGTTATGGACAGGAGGGGGTTTAATTTAGACAGCCCTGATTTCTCCTCTCACCACCCGCCCGTGTTTTAATGTAAATCAGACTAAAGGATCAAAGTCAAATTGACTACCAATTGGAATACAGTTAACACTTGAGATGTCATTTATCACATGCCTAAAGGATGTTGAGTTAATGTGTCAAAAACAAGGAAGATAATATCACTCATGATATCACTACAGCAGTTTCATTCACAGTCAAAACAGCGCAACACAAACTGCATTCAGTTAAGTATAACTTGTTTTATTGTCATGGACAGGAGGGGGTTGAGTTTAAACAGCCCTGACTTCTTCTCTCACCACCCGTCCATTAACAGAAAGGTGTTTTTGATTCCAATTTCCCCCTTTATAAACAGTGGCATATTTTCCCAACCTCTCAGTTTCGGTGTGATCCAATTTCTGTTAATAACCCCACAGCAAACTCAGTGGGTTAGTTTGTTCGCGCACACTCAAAAGGTGGGAGGCGGTGTTGCTGTGTAGCCCCCTATGCATTCACACAATAAACGAAGGGTAGGGAAAGAAGACTTTACAGGGCAAAGAACACAGAGCAAAGAATTATTGTTTCACGTGAGCCCAGAGTCCAGAATCAGGAGTCCAATGGTGAATTCCTTCACAGAGGTCGGCAGGCTGAACTGATGCGGGATAATTCACTTTTCCAGTAGAGTTGACTTCCACGATGTGATAGACACGCAGAGATGAATTAGTCTTGTCGGCAATGGTATAGAGGTTTAGAAGTTCCAGCAGAAACATTCAAAGCTTTTCTGTGCTGCTGCTCAGTCTGCCATCTTCTATCTAACAAGCAGCCCCAGAAAAGGGGCTCTGTCCACATTTGAACGCCAGGCCCCCATCTACACTGTTTCTACTGGAACTTCTGAACTTCTATAACATCGCCGACAAAACTAATTCACCTCTGCGTGCCTATCACATCGTGGAACCCATCTGCATAATCTTCTATCCCTCACCTCATGTGTTTATCTAGCTTCCCCTTAAATGCATCTATGCTATTCACCGTAACTATTCCGCGGAGCATTAAGTTCCACATTCTCAGCACCCTTTTATATGAGGACACGTGATTTGGAGTGGAACTTGGAGATGATGGTGTTAATACAGCAGTGATAGGAGATTGACACCATAAAATCAATCCTAAAATCGTGGGAGTATAATCTATGGAGAAAGGTAGCATTTTAATTTAAAAAAAAGGATGTTGATATATTTTAATTCATGATTCTAAACTAACCCTGGTGACTTTGATTTTTCCCTTAGGGCAACTTATATGCTCTGTAGGCTTATACCTGAGTATATACGGTAACTCTCTCTGAATGAAATTCAAGGTTTTCTAAATGGAAACTCTCTCTGCACACGTGTCGTGGTAAAGTTCACTCAAGGGATTGGTTCTATTACTTTCAGTTGGAAGGAGGTGAGTGAGCTATATTTTAAATATATATAAATATATATAAACAGCAATTTAAACAGGAAATGAGACTTTAAAAATAAATTCAACGAGCCCTGTTCTGGAAAATGCTAGCTGGCCAAAAGCAATGCTGAACCAAGAGTTGCAGACCCGGGTCTGTGCTATGTAAACCGGCCTCAGCTGAAGTGGATGTAGGATTGCTGCAATATTCCCAGCTCTCCCGCATTAGGCAGAGGGGGAGGAATACTAAAGAAAAAAGAAATTATCAACCGGGATTCCTGGTCCCGATTGACATAAAGGCTGGATCAGTTTTCCCGATGAAGCCCCACACAGTTGAACATGCCAACTTACATATGAATCTTTGATCACTTGAGTGAGGCATTGGAATATTCCTCAGCTATTCAACGCAGAATATTGGTAAGTAAAATAACCAATTTAAAAAGGCAATGCCTTTTTTAAAAATTAGATATATTCATTACTCTTATCACAAACTGTTCTAATATTTTAAGAATATGTGATTTTGTCAACGACTTCATCTCATAACTTGATTTTGGGAGTTAACCCCTTGTGAACTGAATATAAGTTCAAAACCTCAACACCAAAATATAAGCTTGAGTTAATGTTTCGGGTCCGAATGACTCTTCTTCAGAGCCATATGGACTCGAAACTTTAACTCTGTTTCTCTGATGATGCCAGAGCTGCTGAGTTTTTCCAGCACTTTTTGTTTTTATTTCAGATTTCCAGCATCTGCAATATTTTGCTTTCATCAAAGTTTAAATTAACTCCTCCAAAAGTTGTTTTTCTCCTTTCATGGGATGTGGGTGTCACTGGCAAGGCCAGCATTTGTTGCCCATCCCTAATTGCCCTTGAACTGAGTGGTTTGTTATGTCATTTCAGAGCTAACCACATTGCTGTGGGTCTGGAGTCACATGTAGGCCAGAAGACTCCCTTCCCTAAAGGACATTACAATGATTAATGGAGTGGATGTGGGATTGCTGCAATATTCTTAGCTCTCTCCCACATTTATTAACTGAATTTAAATTCCACCAGCCATGGTGGGATTTGAACCCACATTCCCAGAGCATTAGACTGGGGGTCACTGGATCACTAGCCCAAAAACATTATCACTACTCCATCACCTTCCTTGTAGATGAGTAAAGAAAAATGTGGGAGAACCTCATAACCTACAGGATTAACTGGGGCCTCTAGACCTTTTCAGTCACTTGACCTTTCATATGGAATGATAGGGAAGGCAAGGTACAATCTTCTCCCATAGTTACCGTGCAAAGTGCTTGCCAAGAACTTAGTGATAGCAACAGCAAATATCTTAGACTTTCTTTCATTTTTTTTTCTAAAGAAACATGCTGTGTAAGGTTGCTGTTTGTTCTCTTTAAGCATCCCTTGGTCCATGGATGATGGTGGTGCAGTGGTGATGTCACTCGTCTAGCAATCCTGAGGCCCAGACTAATGCCCTGGGGACATGGGTTTAAATCTAACCACGGCAGCTGGTGAAATTTTAAATTCAATTAATGAAAAAATATGGAATTAAAAGCTAGTCTCAGTAGCGGTGACCACGGAATTATCATTGATTGTCGTTAAAAACCTTTCTGGTTCACCCATATCCAAGGGAAGGAAATCTGCCATCCTTAACCTGGTCTGGTCTATATATGACTCTAGACCCACAGCAATGTGGTTGACTCTTAACTGCCCTGTGAAATGGCCTAGCAAACCACTCAGTTCAAGGGCAATTAGGAATGGGCAACAAAGGTTGGCCTTGCTGCCGATGTCCACATCCATGAAAGAATAAATAAAAAATATTTTTGCTTCTCTATAATATTACATCGGTCAATAAATTTGACCACGTAATCTTAGCCTGTGAGCACTGATCTGGTGGTGTGTTCCTCTCTGGTGTTGGACATAAAATGGGAATGATATACTTTGTGGGCATCCCCTGTATTTTGCAGTAAGAGATACGGAACAAAGATATGTCAAAACGGGACACGGTAATTATAAGAGGGGAGAGAAGTTTGATGCAAGTGTTGGTTCATGATGGAATCTCTGCTTGTAGAGATTAAAGTCCAGCCAAGAACAAAAGAGGACTTGTTGGAGAAAGCTTCTGTGTTCCCATAGAGAGAGATTGACTGAGCTTGTGCTAAAGGATAAATATAGAAATTATGGTCAAGTAAATATTTAGTGATTATAAATAGTTAATATCCTGCATATGAACTCCTAAAGGGAACCACATTGACATAGACATCCTCTCGGCTAGTTCCTGGTAGAGTACAGAAGACAAGTAAGCTATGTGGGATTTAGTGGGATAGGGTGGGGAATAAAAAATATAAAAATTATGATAAACTTATACAAACTTTGCTTGAAAGCCACAATTTATGGTGTGTGGCGGTTTAGTGAGCAGGGAATGTACATGCAACATTTTGTCTGAAACGATTTAGTGCAAGAAACAAAGTCTGTGGGATTAAGAGGTCCCTTTGAATTGTCTCTTCCTCCGCTCTCACCTCCTTTCCAGAAGGTTCAGATTCTGTTCAGTACATGATAGTGTCGGACTATTCAACTATGTAGGGCATTGCACGAACGTCCACATCCTCCCTAAATCAAATTGCCCCTTCCAGTGGTGAGGTAGCTGCCCCTTCAACGGAGTCCGACTGATTCAGGCCAGAGGTTAAAATTGCAACCATCTTGGTTTGGTACAGAAGGTGTGGTGGTTACTTACTAAACCATTAGTGCAGCCCTTAAGAATTGGGAACCAACCACAGCATCGGATTACTATTGAATGCCTTGTGGATGTAATATTCGCACAGAATCTCCTTACCCAGTGGCAGTGCAACAAAGGTTCACTAGGCTACTTTGTGGCATGAGGGGAGATTGAGTAGGCTAGACCTATACTACTTGGAGTTTAGAAAAAAACAGATGATTGAATTGAAACATTTGAAATTCTTAAGGAGCTTGACAGGGTAGATGCTGAGGAAAGGTTTTCCCAGGGCGGGGAAACTAGAACCTGGGGTCCCAGCCTGAGAAAAAAAAGGTCTGAGGTGAGGAGAAATTTCTTCGCTCAAAGGGTTGCGAATCTTTGAAATTCTGTACCCCAGAGGGCTGTGGATTCTCTGTCATTGAGTATATTCAAGCCACAGGTCGATAGATTTCTTTGGGGTACTAAGGGTACAAGACATTTTGGTTATTAAGACATTTGGAAAGTGGGAAGTGTGGGAAGTGGAGTTAAGGTAGAAGATCAGCCATGAATGGTGGAGTATCCTTGAAGGACCAAATGGTCTACTCCAACTTGTCGTTCTTCTGTTCTTATGGCTCTACCTGGTGAGATTCACCATTAAACCCAAACACTTGAACAATAGACAAGTATGCAAAGCTACTGAAGGAATTCCTTGGAACAGTCTTTTCATTTAGGGGGCAACACCTTCAGGAGAGAAGAGAAAGAGCGGAAATTGGCAGAGAAAAGGCAAGGGATCAGTGCCCCAAATGACTTGAAAGATAGCACCATGTTTTTATTGTCACTGGAGCTCCCTACCTAACAGCATTGAGGGTGGACCTTCACCAAAGGGACTGCAGTGGTTCAAGAAGATGGCTCATCACTACCTTCTCAAGGGGCAATTAGGGATAGGCAATAAACACTGGCCTAGCCAGTGCCACCCATTACCCTGTGAATGAATAAATAAACTCTCCCTGCCCACCCTGTACCGCTCTATTGAAAGACAATCTGTACAAAGGGAAAATAACAAATGCCATACGATTATGAACATAACCATTTGGACTTGAACCTTGATCAGAGAAAACACTTTCTCAGCACCTACCCTGTTGAACTCCTTAAGAATTTCGTATGTTATCGTTTTTCATGGCTAAAACTGGACAAAAGACAGGATTGTAGTTTGAGTTGTGACATTGATTTTACTGAAGAAAACTCAACAGAATCCTTAACAATCTCAATCTGTCTGCAAAACGCACAACAGTGAATGGACAAATGAACTTAATTTAAACACTGGGTTTGGGTTAAAATCTAGAGGTACCTCTAATACCAGTCAAAAACTCATCTACAAGCAGACACTGGCTATCTTAGTAAAGAGGCCACTGCCTGTGACGATACCTTGTGACAAGGTACACAGATGACTGCTTGAGGAATGTTTTATGGTATAGCATTGGGTAACGTTATGTTTCAGAGTAACCACTGATTTGCAACCTGTTCCAGATCGTGAAGGATGTGGGCATGGTGTCTACTCCCCATCTTGCTGGCAGTCACTGCTGCAGGAGGCTGTTGGGCTGTGTAAGTATGCATTGAGCACTAGTGCATGTCATGTTTATGGACGTCACCATGACAACCTAGTCAGATTACTCTCAGTTCCAGGCAAGGTCATTAATCAGCGAATGAGGTTCCAATTCACCAATCTATCCCCTTCTCAATTCATTCTCCGTATACAGATAAAACAACCATGCAAGCCACTACATTGCTAAAACAGCCCAAGTCATTCTCTACTTCTAGTATGGCCTACATGTGCCTCCAGCCCCACATTTTGAGCTCAAATCTTAATGCATTCCCTGTAACTAGGGATGGGCAATAAATATGCTCTCTCCAATGTTACCCAAGTGCCAAGGACAAATTATATCTGAAGGAACTTTCCTAATTCATTCCTCTTCTACAATAGACCAGATCTCTTCCCATCATCCTCCTTAGTCTAATAACAACAAGTTGCATTTAGATAGAACCTTTAACATAAGAAAACCCTCAAAGGCGTTTCACAGAAACTGGGACATAGAAGGAGATATTAGGATGGGTAGCTAAAAGCTTGGGTAAAGCTATTTGTTTCAACTAGTGTCCTAAAAGGGAGAAGAAGGCAGAGAAGTTTAGGTAGGGAAATCTGGCATTGTAAAACTTACAAAATTCTTAAGGGACCAGACAGAGTAGATTCAGAAAGGATGTTTCCCTTGGCTGGACGGGTCTAGAACCAGGGTACACAATCTCGGAATAAAGGGAAAGCCATTTAGGACTGAGATGAGGAGGAATTTCCTCACTCAGAGGATGGTGAATCTATGGAATTCTCTACCCCACAGGGCTATGGAGACTCAGTCATTGAGCATGTTCAAGACAAGGGATAGGGCGGGAAAATGGTATTGAGGTTGATGATCAGCCATGATCTAGTTGAATGGCAGAGCAGGCTCGAGGGGCTGAATGGCCTACTCCTGCTCCTATGTTGCTACACAGGCTGAAACAGCTGAAGGCATGGCTGCCACTGGTGGGGTAAATGGAGAGGGGAATGTATAAAAAGGGAGATTCAGAAGAACAGAGAGTTCATTGTAGGACTGGATGTCATGGAGATAGAGAAAGACGAGGGCACAAATACAGTACTGCAATGAAAGAATCAGCCTAGTCTGTGTGCTCAATCTCAGAACAAGGTAATCTTCAGATTCCGAGTGAGTGTGCTACCTCTAATGAAAGGCTGAAAATTAAGGCTGTTAGTAGTTTGTTAGTAGCCTACGAGAATTTCAAAGAAAACTTGTTTTATGGCATTATAAAGTTAAAAATAAATGAGTGCTTTGTGACTCAGAAGACGCATGGCCAAGAACAATGAATATTTCTATATTCTATGACAATATCTTGATAGTGGGGGGAGGAAAGTGCTCAAGCTTAAACTGAAATCAACAATTTCCCTTCAGCCTGCTCTTCATTAACCAGCTCATACCCTCTCTATGCCATGCCCTATGGGTGGGGACCTGGTTATCACTTGAAGCCCAGGAAGAGATGAGAAGAAGGATCTGGTAGGATTTGCTACAAGAATGTGGGCAACATGGCCTGAAAAATCTTGGGCCCGGGTAGCCCCGATCTTGGGGCAAGTGCTGATCATAGCCAGATAACAGTAACGATAATGTGATCCACCGCAGTGCACAAGGGGAGCAGAAGGTAACATTCCTGCCCTTTATCACTATCTCGATGGAGTTAAGCTTGGGAAACATACCAACTTCCAATGTCCAGGCTTTTACATAAAGAGTTCCCATTTGGGGAGGTAACTGTGGAATTGCAACTGATCTTTATTCAGGAGAGGAGGGGCGACACGGGAATAAGAGACAGACATAAAGCTAGGCTAAAAGTAGGCACGTCTCAGAGAAATTGGAGGAACTCCATCCACCATATTTGAAGTATTGTGCTCAATTCTAGCCACAAAGCTAGAGAAGGGTTCAGAGAGAACAATGACACTGGTCCCATTGAAATGTTCTTCCTTGTTTTCAAGTCCCTCCATGGTCTCGCCCCTCCCTATCTCTGTAACCTCCTCCAGCTGCACAACCCTCCGAGATCTCTGCGCTCCTCCAATTCTGGCCTCTTGTACGTCCCCGAGTTTATTTGCTCCATTGGCAGCTGTGCCTTCATTCATCTCAGCCCTAAGCTCTGGAATTCCCCCTATAAACCTCTCCACCTCTCTCTCCTCATTTAAAAGCCTCTTTAAAATGTAGATCTTTGACCAAGCTTTTGGTCACCTATCCTATCACATCGCCTTATGTGGTTTAGTGTCCAATTTAGTTTGATAGCCCACCTATGAAGTGCTTTGGGATATTTTACTACATTAAAGATGCTATATAAATGCAAGTTGTTGTTAAGGCTATGAACTATGAGGTAAGCTTTAGCTGTATGAGTCTAATTGGATGCTGACGATTAGGTATGAGGTAGAAATGTTGAAGCGTACAAAATGTTAAACTGTACAGAGAAGATAAGACTCGCATTTATGTAGCGCTTTTCACCTCACATCTCAAAGTGCTTTAAAGCCAATGAAATACTTTTTGAAGTCTAGTCACTGTTGTAATGTAGAAAACACACCAGCAAGTTTGTGCACAGCAAGCTCCCACAAACAGCAATGTTTTAATGACCAGGGGGTGGCATAGTGATTTTGTCACTGGCCAGAGACCCAGGGTTAATGCTCTGGGGACCTGGGTTCAAATCCTACCATGGCAGATGTTAATATCTGGAATTAATTGCCTAATGATAACCATGAAATTGTCATAAAAACCCATCTGGTTCACTAATGTCCTTTAGGGAAGGAACTCTGCTGGCCTACATATGACTCCATACCCAAGGCAATGTGGTTGACTCTTTAAAAAAAAAATGCCCTCTGAACAAGGGCAATAAATGCTGGCCTTGCCAGTGACACCCACACACGTCCACGAACAAATAAAATAAAATAACCTGTTTTGTGATGTTGATTGAGGGATATTTTGCCCAGGACACTGGGGAGAACTCCCCTGCTCTTCTTCATAATAGTGCCAGGGGATCTTATATATCCATTCACACAGGCAGATGAAGCTTTGGTTTAATGTCTCATTCAGAAGACAACACTCTGACAGTGCAGTACTCCCGACAGTGCAGCACTCCCGACAGTGCAGCACTCCCGACAGTGCAGCACTCCTGACAGTGCAGTACTCCCGACAGTGCAGTACTCCCGACAGTGCAGCACTTCGACAGTGCAGTACTCCCGACAGTGCAGTACTCCCGACAGTGCAGCACTCCCGACAATGCAGCACTCCCGACAGTGCAGCACTCCGACAGTGTCAGCCTTGATTTTTGTACTCAAGCCCTGGAGTGGGACATGAATCCAGAACCTCGGGAGGCAAGAGAGCTACCAACTGCGGCAGGGCTGTCTTGGGACAGAATATTACTTTAAAGTAAGATTAGAGATCACACGTTTGAATAAGTGAGAAATAATTTCAGATCAAAATTAAGAATAGATGCCTTTCTCGAAGAACGAGACATGTTTGGCGCAATCCGCTTGGTACAAGGAAGGTGAGGCAAATAGGTTCATTCCACTGAGGGTGGATACTTTACTGAGTGAGCTAGGATGCTGGAGTGATGAGCTGAAATGGGCTGAATGGACTATCTGATTTTTAGTGTGCACATTTGCTGCCATATGTCACAGCACTTTTCTCTAAGTGATTCATTGTGCGAAGAACTTTGAAATGACTAACCCTGATAAAGCATCATATAAAATGTTGAAATTCATGTTGCTTCGGCAGTTTTACAGGATGCCAGATTTAGCTCATTCTGTATCACCCAATGTCAATTGTACCAAAGGATCAAAGTCAAATTGACTACCAGCTGGAATACAGTTAACACTTGAGATGTCATTTATCACATGCCTAAAGGATGTTGAGGTAATGTGTCAAAAACAAGGAAGATAATATCATTCATGATATCGTTACAACAGTTTCACTCACAATCACAACAGCCTAGCACAAACTAGGTTCAGTTAAATATAATTTATATTATTGTTACAGATAGGAGTGGGGGTTCAATTTAAATGGCCCGATTTCTTCTCTCACCACCCGTCCGTAAACAGAAAGTGGCTTTGATTTGGATTTCCTCCTTCAGAAGCAGTGGCGCACTTCCCAACCCCCTCAGTTTTGGTGTGATCCAATTTCTACTAATAACCCCACAGAAAACTTGAGATAGTGTAAGCTCAGAGGGTTAGTTTATTCGCACATGCTCAAAACGTTGGGGGGGGGGGGGGAGGCGTCACTACGTAGCCCCCTATGCGTTCATACAATAAATGGGGGATACGAAAAGAAGGATTTACAGGGCAAAGACCAAAGTAGAAACAGTGTGGATGGGGGTCAGGCATTCAAACTGGGACAGAGCCCTTTTTCTCTGCTGCGGCAGGTAGATGGAAGCTGGCAGATCGACTTGCATTTCAGCAAGATAGTATAACTGGTTCTCCCAGCTGGGTGGGGGGAATGGGGGGGTGGGGGCTGTCATGTCACATGACTCCAACCTCTCCACTTTGGCTTTGGCGAAGGATGTATATTCCTTTGTCTGAGTTCCTGAGATTGTTAATGTTCTAACCATTAAGAATTTGAAAGGAAGGTTGCAGGTCTTTTTGTCCTAGTAGACAACTCGGCTTTGGTTGGCCAGGCCTAGCCTATGAAATATAGATGGCCTTTGTATGATTCCCTTTGAATTTGGTCTCTGCAGTCCACAGGGGTCGTTAGGATCCCTTCAGAGATAGTGAGGCGCAAGCTGCTGCAATACTGTCAAATAACTAATTGTTTGAGGGTCACAGCCAGACATGGCTTCAGCCATTTTAAAAGGTCATTATCCAGTTTTAAAATTTTATATATTAGCCATGAGGGTATATACATATAAATATTATATAAAAATATAATGTGCATTTTAGCCCTGTTACCTTATGGATTCAGAATTAAAATACCTGAGCAAATATTGCAGAGGTTATTTGATTGCAAAGCAAGATTATATGATCATAAGAAATAGGAGCATGAAATAGGCCATTCGGCCCATAGAGTCTGCCCCGCTATTCAGTGAATTCATGGCTAATCTAATTGTGGCCTTAACTTCACTTTCCTGCCTGCCCCCCATAACCCTTATCAATCAAAAATCTATCTAATTCAGCCTTGAATATATTCAATGACTCAGGCCCCACTGCTCTCTGGGGAAGAGAATTCCAAAGATTAACCAGCTCATACCCTATGTATGGCATGCACAATTGGCAGAGACCTGGTTATCACTAGAAGCCCAGCAAGAGATGAGAAGAAGAATCTGGTAGGATTTGCTGCAAGAATATGGGCAACATGGCCTGAAAAATCTTAGGCTCAGGTAGCCCCAATCTTGGGGCAAGTGCTGATCATAGCCAGATAACGGTAATGATACTGTGATCCACTGCAGTGCACAAGGGGAGCAGAAGGTAACATTCCTGCCCTTTATCATTATCTTGATGGAGCTAAGCTTGGGAAACTTGCCAATTTCTAATGTTCAGATCCTCTGAGAGATGAAATTCCTCCTCATCCCCATCTTAAATGGAAGACCCCTTATTTTGAAACTGTGCCCCCTAGTTCTTGATTCCCCCATGAGTGGAAACATCCACTCAGCAATGACCCTGTCAAGCAACACCCCCCCCACCTCAGAATCCTTTACATTTCAATAAGCTCACCCCTCATTCTTCTAAACTCCAATGAGAGTATAGCCCAATCTGCTCAACCTCTTCCCAGAAGACAACCCCTTCATTCCAGGAAATAGCTAAGTGAATCTCTGAACTGCCTCCAATGCAAATATATCCTACCTTAAATAAGGAGAGCAAAGCACAGTATTCTAGGTATGGTCTCACCAATGCCTTGTACAGTTGTAGCAAGACCTTTCTACTTTTATACTCCATCCCCCTTGGAGTAAAGACTAAAATTCCATTTACCTTCCTAATCACTTGCTGCACCTCCATACTAACATTTTGTGGTTCATGTACAAGGACACCCAGGTCCCTCTGTACTGCAGTATCTCTCTCTATTTAAATAATATTCTGATTTTCTAATATTCCTGCCAAAGTGGACAACCTCACACTTTCTCACGTTACACAACACCGACCAAATTTTTGCCCACTCACTTAACCTATTACTGTACCTTTGCAGATTCTTTGTATCCTCCTCACAGCTTGCTTTCCGACCTATCTTTGTATTCTCTAGAAATTTGGCTATAATACAGTCAGTCCCTTCATCCAAGTCATTAGTGTAGATTGTATATAGTTGAAGCCCCAGCACTGATCCTTGTGGCAGTCCACTAGTTACAGTTTACTGAGCTGGAAATGACCCACTTATGCCGAATCTCTTGTTTCCTGTTAGTTGACCAATCCTCTCTCCATGCTAATATATCATCCCCAACACCATGACTTCTTATCTTGTGCAGTAACCTTTAATGTGGCGCCTTATTGAATGCCCACCACATCTCAAAGTCTCCCATGAGGCAGATCCCATTGTGGCTTGAAGCCTCACAATTCTTTTCTCTGACTGCTGAGAACTCGTCTTGCGTTACTGTGTTTCATATACTCTGAGAGCCTGGGCTACTGTTAGATTACTACTGCTCCACTACTCTTGCCTCTGAATCAGAAGCTTGTTGATTCAAGTCCCATTCCAGGACTTGGGCACAGAGATTCTGTGTAAATTAACTGCCCACTTTTCCTCCTTTCAAACATGACTACACTTCAAAAGCACTTTGGGATACCCTGAGGTGGTGACGGGTGCTATATAAATGCAAGTTTTTCTTTTAAAGCAGCATCAGTTTCTTCGTACTTTTTGGGAGGCCTGCATTTCTATTTATTCAGGCATGCCCAAGTATTTTTTTGATGGTAATTTAATAATTGTTAAGTTTGGACTTGTGTTGACTCTGCCAACACATTACACCCGATGCGCGATTATGTCATTGTAAAGTTTAGTAACTCTTTTACAGTTGGCAACTCTGTCAAATATCAGTTTACAGTTTAATGCTATCTTGCCTGGTTCATTTATTGTGTTGCTTTATGTGGTCATGCGTTAACATTAACCAATCCATTTCACATCAAACTTACTTTCTTGTAAATTTCCTACAGGTTTGGAATAGCGATGGTAAATGGCTCTGTGAACATCACAGTGCAATTCCCCTACATCAGGTAATTTAGGAATTGCTGGCAGATGCACTCTGCAAATCTTACAAGATATTACCTAATAGTGTAGAAATGCAAGGTGAGTCAGAGTAGGTGTCAGCGTGACTGCTGTGTTGCTTCCCAATATCCCCACTCGGCACAGCCAGTGGTGTTCCAGTTAATGTTTTCAAGGCCTAGGGATCATCTTCTTTCACCTCTGTCCCACTTTCTCCCCTCCTCGCTTGAAGACACTTAATTTTGCTTCGAAACGATTCCAGAGGCACCTGAATCCTGTACCATCATGGCCAACTAACCAGTCTTAATATGTAAGCTCACACTGAGGGTGTCAACAGTGCTGTGTTTCCCTGTTTGCTGTACATTTTATATATTTGATTTTTCTAAGAGCAATGCAGAGTGACACTAGTGTCTAAGTGTGAAACAGGTTTATTTACAATGCTTTGAAATATCTCTGCAATCACAAAATGTCTGCATTCATGCTTCTCCCAGCTCTAGCTTCTTCTAGCAGCTTCTGTGGTGTCCGTTTACTTTGCTCTGAGTCAACACCCAGACTAAACCAATCAAGTACAGTGAGCATGGATCAGTTACCAGACTTTCATAAGCGAGCACTGAATAATTGAACACCACCAACAGGCTATTATACCGTATGAATGAGCAAATGCCAAAACTTTTGTTATTGATCAAAGTACAAATATCAATGGGAGCTAGTTTATAGTATTGGAGATCAGGAAGGCCCAAGCATAATCTTCAACTGAAGTTTCCTTTCCCCTTAGCCCAGTGACACTGAAGTCAGTTGTTCCTCACAGTTGTCACAATTGTGACAGCAAACTTAGTGTTGACCTTCCTGTTCAGTACAAATCATTCAAGGTATGGAATTCTGCAGCAACTCACCTCCTGACTCCCAAACCCTGTCCACTAGCTACAAGGCACAAGTAAGGAGAATGATGGAATACTCTCTACTTGGCTGGATGAGCGCAGCTCCAGCAACACTCAAAGAAGCTTGATTGACACCCCATCCATCACCTTCAACATTCACACCCTCCACCACCATCGCACAGTAGCAGCAGTGTGTACCATCTATAAGATGCACTGCAACAACTCACCAAGGCTCCTTCGACAGCACCTTCCAAACCTGAAACCTCTCCCACCTAGACAGACAAAGGCAGCAGATGTATGGGAACACCACCACCTGCAATTTCCCCTCCAAGTCACTTACCATCCTAAGTTGAAACTAGACTGCCATTCCTTCACTGTCGCTGGGTCAAAATCTTTGAACTCCCTTCCTTACAGCACTGTGGGTGTAACTACACCACATGGACTGCAGCAGTTCAAGAAGGCAGCTCACCACCACCTTCTCAAGGGCAATTAGGGATGGGCAATAAATGCTGGCCTAGCCAGCGAAGCCCACATCCCATGAAAGAATTAATTCAAAAAAAGTGGCAATGGAGGTTAACAAAGCCAGAAAAAGTGTAAACAAAACACATAGGAACGTAGGACTTGGGAGCAGGAGTAGGCCGTTCAGCCCTTTGAGCCTGCTCCACCATTCAATAAGATCATGGCTGATCTGGTTGTGTTTCAAGCCACTTTGCTGTCTGACTGCCCCATAACCCTCGACCCCCTTGTCTATCAAAAGTCTGTCTAACTTAGCCTTGAATAAATCCATTGACCTGACTTCCACAGCCTCTGGGGAAGAGAATTCTACAGATCAATGACCCTTTGAGAAAAAAAAATTCTTCTCATCTCTGTCTTAAATGGTAGACCTCTTATTCTTAAGCCGTGTCCCCTGCTTCAAGTCTTTACCACAAGTGGAAGCATCCTCCTGATATCTACCCTATCAAATCCCCTCAGGGTCTTATATGTTTCAATAAGGTCAACTCTCATTCTTCTAAGCTCTAATGGGTATAGGCCCAACCTGTTCAACCTTTCTTTATAAGATAAGCTCCTCCTCCCAGGAATGAGTTGAGTGAACCTTCTGTGAACTGCTTCTAATGCATTTATGTCCTTTTTTCAAATAAAGAGACCAAAACTGTACACAGTGCTCCAGATGTGGTCTCACCAAGGCCCTGTACAGCTGCAGTAAAACTCTCCTACTTTTATATTCCGTTCCCCTTGCAATAAATGACAACATTCCATTTGCCGTCCTAATCGCTTGCTGTACCTCCATATTGAATTTTTGTGATTCAAAAAACACTGGGGTTTGTTTCTGGAGAAATAGAATTCAAAATCAAAGAACTTATTTTAAACTTATAGAGAGCCTTGGTTACATCTCACTTTGAGTACTGTGCACATTTCTGGTCTCCATGTTACAAAAAGAATGTAGAACCAGTGGAGAAATTTCAGAAAGGATCTACAGGGAGGATACCTGAGCTGGGAGAGTACAACCATCAGGAAAGCCTGAACAGGTTGGGACTCTTTTGTCTAGAAAATAAACAGCTGGTCTGCTAGAGATCATTAAAATATGAAGGTGATCAATCGGGGACATACGTACAAACATAAGAATTTGGAGCAGGAGTAGGCCACTCGGCCCCTCGAGCCTGCTCTGCCATTCAATAAGATCATGTCTGATTTGACTGTAACCTCAACCCCACATTCCCGCCTACCCCCGATAACCTTTCCCCCACTTGCTTATTAAGAGTCTATCCAGCTCAGCCTTAAGAATATTCAAAGACTCTGCTTCCACTGCCTTTTGAGGAAGAGGGTTCCAAAGACTCACGATCCTCAGAGAAAAAAAATTTCTGCTCATCTCTGTCTTAAATGGGCGACCCTTATTTTTAAACCATGACCCCTGATTCTAGATTCACCTCCCACTGAGGAAACGTCCTCTCCAAATTCACCCTATCAAGACCCCTCAGGATAAAATAACGTATGTACAAGTTGCCAGAATTGGAGGAGTGCAGAACCATTGGCAGCATAGTTAACCGTGCCAAAGGTTGTGGACAAGTCAACAAGAATTGCTTGCGGGGGGGATTAAACGAGCTTGGCAGGGGTTGGACCACCTGAGCATAAATTCAGAAGGAACAGAAGCAAAGTTGGAATTTGAAGACAGCAAATTAGCAAGTGATAAAAACAAAAAAACTGCGGATGCTGGAAATCCAAAACAAAAATAAAAACAGAATTACCTGGAAAAACTCAGCAGGTCTGGCAGCATCGGCGGAGAAGAAAAGAGTTGACGTTTCGAGTCCTCATGACCCTTCTGTCTCATGACTCGAAACGTCAACTCTTTTCTTCTCCGCCGATGCTGCCAGACCTGCTGAGTTTTTCCAGGTAATTCTGTTTTTAAATTAGCAAGTGAGTTTGGAAGGCAGGATAAACAAAGGCTAGAAAATAGACAAAGGAGTTGTTAGTGACCAGTGTTATAGACTTCAATGCAAGGAGCCTGGTGAATAAGACTAGGGTACAGATGAAAGTATGATAGCATAATCTATTATTGAAATACAGCTGCAAGGGCAGGAAAGGCATGCCAGCATTGCCAGTCAGAGGGTTTCCGATAGCAATGTTGCAACATTGGTTAAAGAAACAACCACAACTGCGAGGATGGATAATATGCTGGAAGGATCATCGAATGAGGCTATGTGGGTTGAAGTGAAGATCAGAAAAGGGGAAATTACACTGCTAGGAGTGCACTACAGCCACAAAAACAGAAGGAGATGGAAGAGCAAGTATGTATACCAAGTGCAGAGAAACGGAGAAGCAATAGGCCAGCAGCAGTAGGGGATTTCAACTATCCTAATATTAACCAGAATAAAATCAGTGTAAAAGGTATAGAGGATGCAGAATTCTTAAAATGCATTCAGGAGAACTTTTTTAACCAATACATAATAAGTCCAAGAAGAAGTGGAAATTCTGGACTTAGTTTTAGGCAATGAAACTGGGGAGGTGAAACTGGTATCAGTTAGAGAGCATTTTGGTGGTAGTGGTAATAATTCCGTTAGATAGAGTATAGTCTAGTTATAGAAAGGAATAAAGATAGACCAAGAGTAATTGCTCCAAATCAGGGAAAGAACAATTTTACTGAGCAGAGATGCGACTCGTCAAAAGTGGACTTGAAATAGCTATTTGAAACGTCAGAGCCGTGAGAAGCATTTAAGGAGGATCAGTCTTCACAAAAGGGGTGGACGATGCTGTCATTAGACTGAAAGGTGTTTGTGAAGTATTGGATGGGATAAACATAGTGAGGGGCAAATATTAAGGGGTTTAGCTTCTTTGAAAGTGGATAAGCCACCAGGCCCATATGAAACATATCCCAGGCTGCCAAGGGAGGAAATAGCAGAGGCTGCGACCATCATTTCCCGAACTTCTGGCTCCAGGTACTGCTAATATTATACCATTGTTTAATAAGGGGGGAAGGGATAGCCCTAGTAGGGAAGGGGCAGTTCCCTGAGGAACTGCTGGGAAGAAGGGTCATACAGACTCAAAATGTTAACTCTGTTTCTCTCTCCACCGATGCTGTCCGACCCGCTGAGTGTGTCCAGAGTTTTCTGTTTTTTATTTCGCATTTCCAGCTTCCGCAGTATTTTGCTTTCATCTTAGAGAAGGGACGGCCCGGGTAATTACAGGACATTCGACCCGTGTTGGAGTTGTTGAAAAAAATTCTGAGATGAGACATAGAGAAGTTTCTTCCTGCAGGGGAGTCCAAAATTAACCGCCATAAATAGAAGATAGTCACCAACAAACCCAATAAAGAATTCAGGAGAAACATCTTCACTGAGAATATGGAACTCGCTACCACAGGGAGTAGTTGAGGTGAATAGCACAGATGCGTTTAAGGGAAAGTTGAATAAATACAAGAGGGAGAAAGGAATAGAATGATATGCTGATAGGATTAGATGAAGTAGGCGTGAAGGAGATATGTTTGGAACAACCACTGGCATTGACCTGTCGGGCCAAATGGCCTGTTTCTGTACTGTAAATTCTATGTAATGTAAGTTACTGTGAACTGGTTGAGTGATAAATGTTTCACCTTTGACTTCCTGTTTCTTCCTCAGTGTCTGTGGGGCTGAACCTCCCCAGAGCTGCATTTTTGGCCAAATCATGAACATCGGGGCTTTTCTGGGTGAGTAGGTCTCGGGTGCGATCTTCAATTGGACCTTCTTTGAGAGAAGTATTTCAATCGTACCTCATGAAGACAAGTTATTGCTCCAGGGTTCAGTGAGTAAATCCCCTGCTTGCATAAAGAGCACAGGATAGATCGCTGGTCGGTGCCAGGTTACCCAATGATAAAGAGGGTAGCAGCCTGACTGGGGTTGCCAACTCTACTTGGATGTATCACTGGATGTTTCATCACATGACCTCGTGCCTCCAACTGCCCCGCCCCCTAGGCTACTGCTATTGGTCACTTGGCATGTCTATCATTGCCGCATCCTGCTTCCCTAAACCAATTGGAAATTGAAAGGACGTCATTCCCTGGTGGTGCTTGACTGTCAGTGAAAAAGCCTTTTCTCCCTTTCTCTAATATTTTTTATAACTTATAGACAGAGTTAGTCAAAGAAAATGAAAAACAACACTACTTTTTAAACCCCCTATGATTTGCCTCCAGGGTTTGCTTATAGGGATTAATCTTGGAGACTCCAGGACAATCCTGGAGGGTTGGCAATTCCAGGTTGGGTGCCACAGTTCCCCTCAAGTGGTGGGGGATGGGATGGGATGGGAGGGTGAGGGGGTGGTTCGTCTTCACTAGGGACAGGTGCCATAGCTTAGAAAACTCATGTTGTTGAAAAAACTTCTGAGACGAGACATAGAGAAGTTTCTTCCTGCAGGGGAGTCCAAAATTAACCGCCATAAACAGAAGATAGTCACCAACAAACCCAATAAAGAATTCAGGAGAATCGTCTTCACTGAGAATGTGGAACAAGATAGTCACCACGAAATCCAATAGGGAATTCAGAAGAAGCTTCTTAAGCCAAAGAGTAGTGAGGATGTAGAACTCGCTACCATAGGGAGTGGCTGAAGCAAATAGTATAGATGCATTTAAGGGGAAGCTAGACAAGCATTTTGAGGGAGAAGCGAACAGAGGTTCACGATGATAGATTTGGATGATCAAACTCGAGTGGAGCATTGACGCTAGCATGGACTGGCTGAATGGCCATATATCCTATGTAATCCTATGTAATAATACAGAAAAGAGACACAAATGTTGGAAAGAAATCTGAGGGATTTGTCATAAACAAAGACTATAAAGATCTTACATTTATGTAGCACCTTCCATGACTTCAGGATGTCCCAATGTGCTTTACATCCAATGAAGTACTCTTGAAGTGTTTTCACTGTTGTAATGTAGGCATTGTGGCAGCCATTTTGTACACAGCAAGCCCCCACAAACAGCAATGTGAGAACAGCTGGATCATCTGTCTCATGACCTAAAAGAGGTTACGTTGCAAACAGTCTATGATTCAGAAAGGATGTTTGTCTTTTCTTAAGCTGCTCTTTCTCATTCTTTGCAGTCACTTGGGTTTGTGTCATCCGGTACCAGCAGGTGGTAGACTACGGATACCAGTCCTCCCTGAACATTGTCAGTCTGGTGGCCGGGTGCCTGTGCGCTTTTGGAGGCTCTTTGGTGGGGAATTTTCAGGTAACTCATGGGCCAGGATTTTTCAGTCGGTGTGCTGGGGTTGGGGGTGGGGGGGGGGGCGGCGGTGGCGGGTCCGACACGCCAGAACGTAAAATAACGCGCGGTGACATCAGGCGTGATTCCCAACGTCATTGCGCTGTCTCGCAATGCTTCGTTTGGCGGGCGCGCGCCGGAGTCGGCTGCGCGCCTGCCGATAATTGATAGGCCTATGGTGGCCATTATCGAATTAAATTAATGTCAAGTTAACGCTGCCCGTCCAACCTTCCGGGTGGCGGGGCAGGTGAAATGGCCAAGCGGCCTTTACGTTTTTTTTTAGGAAACCTCGTCCATGAGCGGGGTGGGGTTTCCTAAAGCTCTTATGAATGAAATAAAAAGTTTTCCCGAAAAGTGAAACCACGTCCCATCTTATGTGACACAGTCACATGAGGGCCACGTTTCATTAAATTTTTATTGATTTTATTTATTATTTTCAAAAGCGCTTCAACCTCCCTGAGGCACGGAGCTCCGTCAGGGAGATTGAAGTGCTCTTTCACACAAAAGAGCACTGGCCCTGACTCTCCCTCTTTACCCCGCCTGCACAGGTACCGCTCTCAGGTACCCTGAATTGGCTCGCCCGGGTAAAATGGCAGTGTGGAGCCGATTGGTCGGCTCTGCGACCGTCCCTGCCCATTCCACCGAGCCTGCCCGACGTGGGAACGATTCAGGTCTTTGTATCAGACTCCAGATCAGCATCAGAAGTGGGGAGGTAGATTGCAGTAGGGGAGTAGTTTTGGTTGAAGGGCCCCGAGTCTTGCTGGGTTAGGGTTTCAATGGCAGCCGCCATTTTCTGTGACCAAGCATGAATAATAACTGCACACATCCAAAACAGACAGGCCAGAAAAGCCCATGAACCATCAAGACTGTCCCACACTCATGAGGTCCGGAGCATGAGTGTGGGAAACACCGGAAAAGCCGGCATTTATTGCCCATCCCTAATTGCGTTTGTGAAGGTGATGGTGAACAAATTACTGTCTTTGTTTCAGCAAAATACCCTGAAGTAAGTCCTGTTCTTTCAGCACGAACTTAATAAAAACCAAAAATGCTGTTGCAAAACCTATAAAAGGAAAACTCACTTGACCCCCATCTTCCCATCCTCTCCTGCACATAGGGCAGGTTTTATGCTCCTATATGTGGGACAAGGGAGGGGAAGGTACAAATTACATGCTGCTGGCACAATTGTCACCTTTTTCCTGGTGAGGGTATCGGCAACAGAAGAGCTACCTACCTGCAAGCTGCAGGTAGCCAATTAAGGTAGGTAAATGGCCATTTAAGGCCAACTAACAGAGATCGACACGATCACCATCTTGAGGCACCCTCTCTTTCTCTCACCTGAACTGCAGCCTTTATCTTCTTTTGATCTGGAGGGCCTCCTATTGGTCCTCCGACTTTAAGAGCCTGCCCAGCATTTTAGTTGGATTGTGAGCCCATCCTCTGGCCACTGATGGGTCAATCGGAGGAAAATCACTGCTAGTGATTGTTCCCAAATCAGAGCGGGGTCATGACCCCCATTTGACCCTGAGATCAGGGTCCTGAAGCAAAACCCTGCCCCTTGGCTAATGATCCAGCAGGAGGCCCTGCAGCTCAGAAGGAGCTGCCGCTTGCTGCTTTAGGTGAGAGAGAGAGAGCGAGAGAGAGAGAGAGAGAGGATGCCTCCATCTTGAGAAGCCCTCTCTGCAACTTTTAAAAGTTTTACATTAAAAAAATAGCCACAGCTGCTGGGCCACCATCTTGCAGTCCACCTGCAGGCAGCTGGTCTGGTTCCAGCACCATGGCGGGGAAGGGGGGGTGGGGTGGGTGGGGGGTGTGCGGGGTAGGGGGCTGCAGGATGACTGGAAAATTCCAGTAGCCCTTCCATTGCAGATCCCGCCTTGTGATAATGGCCCAGCATCGAGATGTTGCTGGCAAACCAGTAATGCCATTTATGTCTGTACTCCCCTGGACAACTAGCTCCATAACATAACCCTTATGCTACCACCCCTGATGGGCTCATACGTGCCCTTCCCCTTTCCTTAGACTATTATCTTGGGTCCAGTTTCTTGTTTTCCATCATTTTCTATCCTGGGACTAATCCAGTTGAATCCAGAAAGTGACAGGTGGTCTTTTGTTTAGTATAACTGCATGCTTCTACATAATTAATTGTGAAAGAAAAGAGACATGCTGCTGAAACTTTTCGTCTTGAACTCATCAGGATAGATTTAAGAATGCCAAATTTCAAAAGGAGCAACGAGTTATACTGCATGAGAAAAGGGTGGTGATTCATTGGTAAGTCAGTTCTGGTTGGTCAAGGCATTGCCATGGAGAATGCACCAGGGAGCTATTGTCCCTCAAGCTTTTGTTCAATTCAAAAATGCATACTCCATGGCAATGCTTCAACCAAGCAGAGTCAACTTGTCAACCAATCAGCACCTTTTTCTCAAGGAGTTTAATTTTTGTTCCCTTTGAAATTTGGCATTCTTGCATCTGTCCTGATGAGTGCAAGGTGAAAAGCTTTGATAGCATGTCTCTTTTTTCTTGAGCAATTCTCAAGTTTGGTACTACCAAGAGACTACACAGCCAATTATTGGCTAGTCACACAACGTTAGTTCAAGTAATTCAATGCAGGCGGAGAGGAAACAATAAGAAACACAAATTCAAGCAGAGAAACTAACCTCTCCATTTATTTTCTCAATAGACCATCAACCAGATTCACGTGCACCTAATTGGGGCTTTTCTCACGTTCTTTATTGGGAATCTCTACTTCTGGCTCCAGGTGGCACTCACCTACAAGATACAACCAAGGCATGGAGGGAAGTGGATTGGCCCCGTTCGGATAATCTGCTGCCTTGTCTGCACAGTCTGTCTCATCCTGTGTATCCTTTAGCCAGAAGCCAATATATTGATTAACATTATCAACGCGCACAAAGACTATGTGACTGCATCACGTTCGTTCAAATCCGACCCAGGATAAGAAGGGATGATGAAAAGAATGGTTCCAGGGAGGAACTTCAGTTACATTGATAGCTTGGAGAAGCTGGGGTTGTTTTCCTTGGAGAAGAGAAGGCTGAGAGGAGATTTGATAGAGGTGTTCAAAATCATGAGGGGTTTGTACAGTAGATGGGGAGAAACTGTTGCCACTGGTGGAAGGATTGAGAATGAGAGGGCACAGATTTAAGTTAGTTGGTGAAAGAAGCAGTGGAGATGTGAGGAGAAACTTTTTCACACAGCGAGTGGTTAGGATCTGGAATACGCTGCCTCAGAGTGATGGAGGCAGGTTCCATCAAGTCATTCAAGAGGGAATGTGCAGGGTTACGAGGAATGGCACTGGTTGCATTGCTCATTTAGGGAGCCAGCATGATGACTCATGATGGGCAGAAAGATTTCCTTCTGTGTTGTGCTGTGATTTTGTGAAGATTCCTTTCTCTGAAGAGGTTCAGTGAGCCAGAAAGGGTCTCAGGGACCTGATCAAATTGGCACTCTGAGCTCCCTCGGGAGCTTTAGTGTTGATAGGCCTCGGAGACCAGAAGGCCTCAGGCTCTATTCCTGCTTTTCGGTGGTGCAGCAGGTACTGACCCTTTGATTGTCCTCTGGGCCCTGGGACTAGATGGAGAATCTGGGGTTTGGTGGGGCGGGGTAAAATCCACCTGAATTCTTGCTGACTATGGAATGTCAGCCAGTTGGGATAGATACTGGAGGTGAGCCAGCATCTGGGGAATAGTCACTTCATGACAAGTTAGGAGACTCAATAAGACAGATCAGGAGAGAAAGTCCTTCATCTCATACGTGGTATTCTGGAACTAAAGCACCATCTTTGAACCTGTTTCCTTGACCATTCCACCAGTGGTGTTGCTGCACAATTGGAAGAGGAGAACGGCAGCGGCGATATGTGAATGGATTGCTGGAATGGTTCTCCTCCTCCTCTTTGGACTCTTTGCCGTGGATTTTCGGCACATTAACGGTCAATACTTCCACGTCATGCTGGAAAAGACCAGGATCCAAAACTCAACCACCACATTGGAGTTATAGCAGAAGCCATATCGATCTGCAATGCCAATTCTTTTTTAAGAGAAAAATAACATTTTATAGAGTTTGACTGGTCTCTTTTGCTGCTGTGTGGGCTGGGAAGACTCTGGGATGATTCATCACACGCCCGAGATGTGGCGTGGGATGTTTTATTGCATTAAAGGTGCTACAGGAATGCGGGTTGTTGTAGTGTAAAAATGAGTGCAAAGCATCGGTCGATCCCAGTTATTTGAGGGCCCTCAGAATTAGGGGAAAAAGGAAATCACCATTATGATCAATATCCTTCTGCTTGTTTTTACCCAGCTTGATTAATCTGTTTTCGCTAAATCCAGTAATCTCTGTATGGCATTAAGATAGATGTCACCATGATCCATTGAAGCCAGGAACAAGCTGGATGGGCTGAATGGCCTCCTCCTGTTCCTACGAATCAACTCATGGAATTGTTATGGTGAACTGACTGTGCCTGACCATTTCAGGGTACTGGATTAACAGCAATACAGATACAAAGGCATTTCTATGACACATTTTTATAATCTCAGGATGTGCCAAAGTGCTTTACAACCATTGAAGTACTGTTGGAATGGTAGGAAGTACAGCAACAACAACTTAGATTTATATACCACCTGGAATTTAGTGGAACAGTCCAAGGCACTTCACAGGAGATATTATCAAATAAAATTTGACACCGAGCCACCTAGGGAGATATTGGGGCAACTTACCAAAAGTTTAGACAATGGAGTAGGCTTTAACCTGAGTCTAAAGGAGGAGGGCAAGACAGGAAGAGAGGTTTAGAGAGGGAATTGCAGAGTTTAGGGACTTGGCCATTCGAGGCACGGCCGCCAATGTCGGAAAGATAACAATCGGGAGTGAGCAAAATGCCGGATTTGGAGGAGTGCAGAGATCTGGGAGGGTTGTAGAGCTGGAGGAGATGATGGAGAGTGGGAGAGGCGAGGCTGTTAAAATCAAGCATGAGGGTTTTAAAATTGAAAGAGGTGCCATTGTGGGTAGTGAACATAGGGATGATGGATAAACGACAATCAATTTGTCCACAAGAAGCTCCCACTAACAATGTGATAATGACCAGGTAAGCTGTCTATGTGATGTTGATTAAGGGATCAATATTGAGCAGGTCACTGTGGAGAACTCCCCCTGCCCTTCTTCGAAGCAGTGCTGTGATATCTTTTATGTCCGCCTGTGAAGGCAAACAGGGACTCGTGAGTTAGCATCTCATGTGAAAGATGCCACCTCAGCACTGCAACTGGAATGTCATCTTGTGTAGAGTTACAGACAACAGCACAGGATACCAGATGGGAAGGTTATTGAGCCCACAGCGTCTGAATTTGATGAGAGAGAGAGAGCCACTGCTGGAAAGCTTGATTAATGTCATACTGTCACTGAACTGGGTTCATCGGTCTTCTGCTTGTTAACTCACATCCTTCTTAATGTCAAAGTTCAATGATTCCTTTTATCCAGTTCATTGGAGTTAGCAACACACTCCATTTATTGACATTTAGTAATATGAGCAGATATATAGAGAGCAATGAAGTTAAATGATGTTTGTTAGCAGTGTGACTTCTAATGATGTGAAGACTGGCCGTGTGCCTGTACATGAGCAATCGTCACCCATCACCCCACCCCTTCCACAGGTTAATCCACAATATCAAGCAGTGTGAGGAGGTAGTGGCATAACGTTATTGTCACTGGCCTAGTATTCCAGCAACCCATCATATTGCTCAGGGGACCCTGCATGATTCTGTAATTAAAAAATCTGGAATTAAACATCTAACGATGAAACCATTGCTGATTTTTGTAAAAACACATCTGGTTCCCTAATGTCCTTTAGGGATGGAAATCTGCTGTCCTTACCTGGTCTGGCCTACATGTGACTCTAGACCCAAAGCAATGTGGTTGACTCTTAAAACAAAATGCCCTCTAAATGAGGGCAGGTATGGGGTGGGCAATAAATGCTGGCCTAGCCAGCGATGCCCACATCCCATGAATGAATAAAAAAAGTAGAGGTACTAATATTATACTTAGCAAAGACCACGTTCCCTAGGAGAGGGATATTTGTGTATAATTATATTACATACAAGATTCTAGAACAAAGGCAAGATAAATATGTTTCTAAGGAAAAGTAACTGGAAAAGAGCTTGATCATTGTATTTATTTAATTTATATGCTGTCCAATGGCTTGTAATGAATTCTGATGAAGAACGGAAACTGCATGATTTGTACATTGACAGACTGGAATTTAAATCCAGCCATGGAATCAGAGGCTTGGTCTTATTTGAGCAGAATATGGCCCTTTGTAGAGGAATGCAGTATAGAAGGAGGCCATTTGGCCCATTGGGTCTGCACTAGCTTTTTTGAAGAGGATCTCAGTCCTACTGCCAGGCTCTTTCCCCATAATCTTACATTTTTTTTCCTCTTCAAGTTCGGTCCCACCTTCTGCTGGGAAATGATCATAAGATCATTAGTTCATAGAAATAGGAGCAGGAAGAAGCCATTCAGCCCCTCGAGCCTGCTCCACCATTCAATGAGACCATGGCTGATCTGATTGTGGCCTCAGCTCCATCTTCCTGCCTGTTCTCCCATACCCTTGATTCCTTTTTCAATCAAAAATCTGTCTCACTCAGCCTTAATGTATTCAGCCTCCATTGGTCTCTGAGGAAGAGAATTCCAAAGATTATGGAGCCTCTGAGAGAACAAATTCCTTCTCATCTCCGTCTTAAATTGGAGACCCCCTATCTTTAAACTGTGACCCCTAGTTCTAGATCCCTCCATGAGAGGAAACATGCTCTCAGCATCTACCCTGTCAAGGCCCCTCAGAATCTTATATGTTTCAAGAAAATCACCTCTCATTTTTCTAAACTCCAATGAGTACAGGTCCAACCTGCTTAACCTTTCCCATAAGGTAACCCCTTCATCCCAAGAATCAGCTTGGTGAACCTTCTCTGAATAGCTTCCAATTCAAGTATATCCTTTCTTAAGTAAGGAGTCCCAAACTGTACACAGCTCTCCAGGTGTGGTCTGACCAATGTCCTCTACAGTTGTAGCTAGACTTCCCTAATTTTATACTCCCATCTCCCTTGCAATAATGGCCAACATTCCATTTACCTTCCTAATTAATTGCTGTACCTGCATGTTGACATTTTGTGATTCATGTACAAAGATATCCAGATCCCTCTGAACTGCAGCTTTTTGCAGTCTTAGGATGACCAAACATTTAGTAAGTGGTGCCTGACAGGGAAGGGAGAGCATAGTCTTCGCCTTCAACCAGCTCCAGTAGTAAGGCTGAGACTGGGTTATCACTGCCGTGGGAAATCACTCATGCTTAACCAACCCAGTTGTATTCAGTGACATGTATTTCTTTACCGTGTCTCAGGGAAGAAATTATTATGCCACAAAAGACTTTTTCCAACATTGAGTTCCGATGTCAACATGATCTGTTTCTTTCTGATTTATGTGGTGGAACTGCTTTGCGCAGGGATGAATTACCTGCCTCCTTTGTATCCTGACACTCAAGTCCTCGGAGTCCAGCGACTCAGGTCTTTCTGCACAATTTCAAGTTTAAAAAGACTGTTCTTAGCGCTGTTGTCTCACTGGTGAATAAACACTAATTCTGTTTTGACAAATTGAGGTATCTGCAATGAACAGCAACGTGGACTTAAAGTAATGAGGAGAATTGATTCCAGTTCAGTTTTTTGACCAGCCACATAAACACAATGGCTACAAAAGCAGGCCTGGCTCTGGTTATACTGTGAGTGATTTACCTCCTGACTCTCCAGAGCCCTTCCTCCATCAGCAAGAGTTAAGTCAAGAGTGTGATGGAGTACTCTCCACTTGCCTAGATGAGTGCAGTTCTAACACTCAAGAAGCTCAGCATCACCCAGGCTAAGGCAGCCCCCTTTATCAACACCCCATCCAGTACCTTAAACAAACACACCCTCCACCATCAGACTACTGTGGCTACAGAGTACAAGATGCACAGCAGCAACTTGCCAAAGCTGCTTTGACATCGCTTTCTAGACTTGCAACCTTTCTCATCTAGAAGATGAAGGGCAGCAAATGAATGGGAAAGCCACCACCTCCAAGCCCCCAATCCCATCTCCAAGTCACTCACCATCCTGACTTGGAACCATATCAGTGTTACCTCACTGTTGCCAGGTCAAAATCCTGGAATTCCCTCCCTTACAGCACTGTGGTTGTACCTACACCGCATGGACTGCAGCGGTTCAAGAAGGCGGCTCACCACCACCTTCTCAAGGGCAATAAATGCTGGCCTTGCTAGTGGTGCCCACAGCCCAAGATTAAGTTTTGAAAAAAGGACAGGGGGCGTATCATTAAAATTAGAGTTAGGCTATTTAGGGGTGATGTCAGGAAGCACTTCACAAAAACAGTGGAGGAAATTTGGAACTTCCACTCAAACAGTTGCTGAGGCTGGAGGGTGATCAATGAAAATGTCGAAACTGACATTGATAGGATTGAACTTTGGCAAAACAAAAACAGAATTACCTGGAAAAACTCAGCAGGTCTGGCGGCATCGGTGGAGAAGAAAAGAGTTGACGTTTCGAGTCCTCATGACCCTTCAACAGAACTTTTGTTTACGATTTCCAGGATCCGCATTTTTTTGTTTTTATCTTTTTGAACTTTGGCAAGGTTGTTTAGTGTTATGGAACTAAGATGGATAAACTGAGTTAAGATACAGAGATGCTGTAATCTAATTAAATGGCAAAGCAGATATGAGGGGCTGAATGGCCTCCTCCAGTGCCTATGTCCCTTCCTATGAGACCTGGGTAACACATGAACACATCCCTACATAGTACCCAAAGTCAAATCTTTGAAAAGTCCTAACATAGCTCGCTAGCACAGGAGGACAATTTAGTCATCCTCTGGAATAAGCCTACAAAATAGAGTTGTATTGTAGGGTGGCTGAGTTGTGCTGTTAATGATTGAGTTGATCTGTAGACACTTCTTGAGTTTATTAAGTTTATTTATTGAGTCATTAAGTTTATTTACAATATACCGAGCAGCAACTACACGTGTGCTTTCAACTCCAACTCCACCTTTAGACTGAGTGCTGAGGTGGCCCACATTACTCTCCTATTGGTTACTGCAGATCGTGTGATCTTCCTTAACAAGTATTATTCTTAAAGGTACATTGCACACTAAATAAAATCGTAATTACTACAAGTTGTCAAGCTTCCCGACATATTGCAAGAGAACTCATCACATGACATTTCACCTCCAACTCTTGCCCCCACATTCCCGCCATTGATCACCTGATCTAGCCATCCTTGTGGTGCCCCATTTCCCACACCAATTGGAAAGCAAATAGACTCTCCCAAGGATCTTCCCCAGATCTCCAATCGTTTGTGTAACTAAATGAAAGCATTCAAAGAAAATGCTTTTGTTTTGACCATGATTTATCTCCCAGTTTTGCCAACAGCAATATCCAAGCGATTAACATTTAATTCTTGGAAACCCATGGGGTAATCCTGGAGAGTTGGCACGCCCACCCTTCACTATTTCACAGCATCATTGTCAGTACCTGCAGGACATCTAATTGATGTAATCTGCAATAATAGCATTATTCAAATTGTTCTTTTTTTTAAAATTAAGGGCCATAACTCCGATGGAGTGGCAATTGAGTCGGATTGAGCCTGAAAATCCAACTGATCCTATCTCGCCCGACCTTCCGACTCAGGCGAGATCAGGGCAGTACAGCGCATCCCTGGGCCTAGTGTCAAGGGCTGTAGAGGCGAAGGTAAGTAAACCACGCCCCCTTTTTAACGGCACCAGCTGGCTTAAACCAGGTAAGGTTAAAGGTCCAGCCAAGTTTGAAGGTATTTGCTAAGGGAAGTGTACTAAGGTAAGTGGGTAGGATTTGGGGGGTGTGGTGGCTGGTTGGGTTGGGTCAGGCCTTGGTGGGGGTGGGGTGGGTGGGTGAGTCCCAGGGGGAGGGAGGAAGTCTCATGGAGGGGGGAATCATGTGGATGAGGAGTCCTATCGGGTGTGGGGGTAGTAGTTAGGGGGTGGGAGGAGTCTCCTGGGGTTTGGGTATGAGGGTTATCCCGTTGGGGAGAGTTGGTGTGAGTCTGTACAATAATTATCCAGAAGCTGGAAGTGATTTTAATTCTTCGAGCTTTTTATGGGTAACTGTTGATGTAACACAGTTGGAACCATCTGAAGTTTGTGATTTACATTGCAATATGCAGATGGTTCCCAGTGCAAAGTAATTGCCCGTGGGAAGGTGCCCTGGAGCTCGGAAGTTGCAGCCCTAGAGCGGAAACTTGCGTGAATGGAGCACCCAACTCAGCTCAGAGGTGTTGAACAATATGTTAATTCAGATACTGAACCCTTAGTACTTTGTGTATTTACCCCCAATGGAAACCCAAAGTGAGTTGCAGTTGTGCTGACTACAGAACCAGGAGGAACTCTTTCGGAAAGGACACTGACATCCATTCTGATCCCAGGTCCCAGACAAGAAACATGGAACTAGATTTTACGTGGGCAAGTCAGGCGTGCTGCCCAAGCCCCACCCCCACCCCATCCAGCCCGCAAGCATCAAATACGGCATTGGATCAGCAATATGACGTCGTCATGCCAATCTCCCAAAGTACAGGGGGCAAACACCAAAATCGGCAGCCCCAATCCCCGCCATTTTGAAATGTTTAACTAGCAAGTCATTCAGCTCATGGACAACCCAAATGTCTGCAATTTTTCGTGGCCTGCTGTATTTTTCATGCATGGGACATAAAAAAGATTGAGAATGTTTTACAGCAGCGATGACGAGGTAAGACTGGGGGGAGGGAAAGGGTGGTACCGTGGCAGACTGTGGCAGCAGATTCTGCTGGTGAAGGTGGCACAATCCTCATGTCTCTTTAACTCATTTTTCAAAACCTTTTTGATCCTCAATAGAAAAATAAAGACTGATTCAGAGAGCAGGGGGGTCTTTATAATTCTTCCCGTGACCGACCTCCTATTCTCTCTGCCACGTTACATATGGACATGCAAATTAGGAGCAACAATAGGCCACTCGGCCCCTCGAGCCTGCTCCACCATTCAATAAGATCACGGCTGATCTGATTTTAATCTCAACTCTTGATTTGGAAATATATCGCCGTTCCTTCATTGGGTCGAAGTCCTGGAATTCCCTCCCTAACAGCACTGTGGGTGTACCTACACCACATGGACTGCAGTGGTTCAAGAAGGCAGCTCAACACCACCTTCTCAAGGGCAATTAGGGATGGGTAATAAATGCTGGCCTAGCCAGTGACACCCACATCCCATGAAAAAATAATTCTCGCCTACCCTCGATAACCTTTCACCCCCTTGTTTATCAAAAATATATCTACCTCTGCTTTAGAAATATTTTGATTCTGCTTCCACTGCCTTTTGAGGAAGAGCGTCCCAAAGATCATAACCCTCTGAGAGAAAAAAATTCTCATCTCTGTTCTAAATGGGCAACCCCTTAGTTTTAAACACTGACCCTTAGTACTAGCTTCTCCACAAGAGGAAACAACCTCTCCACATTGACCCTGTCAAGATACCTCAGGATCTTACATGTTTCAATCAAGTCGCCCCTTACTCTTCTAAACTCCAGTGGATACAAGCCTAGTCTGCCCAATCTTTCCTCATAAGGCAACCTGCCCAATCCAGGTATTAGTCTCGTAAACCCTCTCTGAACTGCTTCCAATGCATTTACATCCTTCCTTAAATAAGGAGACCAATGTTGTACATAGTACAGCAGATATGATCTAACCTATGCCCTATGGGACAGCTGATGGTAAGTGCCAAGCTGTTCAAATCCCAGAGGGAAACTTGAAACAACTGACAAAATGGTTTGGGCAATTTGTACTGTATGAGGAGAGGTTCTGAAATCAGGAAACGATGTCCCTGACTACTTGTGATGATTTTATAGTAAACTAAACTTTCATTAAAAGAATAAGGGGAAAGAAACATAATTACATTTAAACACAAAAACGGCTTTACACAGTAAACAGTGCTTTAAAACAGTTCCACAAGATCTTAACTCAGCTACCCACAGAGCTAACCTTTTCCTTTCAGCAACTATCCTTATAGATTCTAAAATCTTTTGCATTGCAGTAATTTTTACCACACAGTGCCTTTCCCTTGGGACCACTCAGTTTTCATTCCGCCTCCCTCACCCCACGAGGAGTGTAAACTCCAGTCCATTTACTCTGTTTCCCTCTCCACAGATGCTGCTGATCTGCTATTTCCAATATTTACGTTGCTTCAGATTTCCAACATCCGCCATATTTTGCTTTTGGCATTAAAAAAGGCTGTTCACATAATTGTATGGGCTGTTAATGTTAGATAATGATGTAGAAAAATTCAACCAAAACTTGTGGTAATATAAATTAAAGCCTGTAGTCAGGAACTCTTTATATATTAGCCAATCTAAATAGACCTCCAACAACCCAATACTGGAGTTTAGACAACCGCGTACAGCAAAGGACATTATGTTATTTCCTGAAGGAACAAAATATGTACTTTTTTGTGATTCTAAGATAGCCAAAGTGAGAATTCAGGAACACATCCAATTCTGTTCACACCACCACTGCTGTCACTTTCAAATCAAAGTTTGTGGTCTGCCACACAATTAGCTAGTGGGACTAGAAGGCTTAGTGTAGGCCATTTAGCCCCTCAACCTTGTCAAGACTGAGATCGATAGATTTCTATGTTTTAAAAACATTGAGCGATACGGGGATAATGCAGGTAAATATTGTTGATGTAGAAGATGAGCCATGATCTCATTGAATGGTGGAGCAGGCTTGAAGAGCTGAATGGCCTACTCCTGTTCCTGTTTATGTTCTTGTTCTGCCATTGAATTAATTCATATCTGTTCTGTATCTTAACTTATGCCCATCCTGGTTCCACAAGGCTTAATATCCCTGCCTAACAAGACACTACCCATTTTAACTTTGAAGTGTTATTGATGCCAGCCTCAGTTTTTTTGAGATGGGTGTTGGAGCAGAGAGAGCTCCAGATTTCCACTGCCCTCTATGTGTAGAATTGTATTCTGGACATCAACCCTGACTGTCCAAGCTCTAAGGATCTGCCCCCTTGTTCAGGACTCAAGGCAATAGGGCAAAATTTTAATCATCTTGAACACCTCAATATAAGATCACCCCTTAATCTTAACTAGAGGGAGTACAATGTATTTGGAAGCAAGAGGAACTGGACTAAAAGCAGTATGGAGTAGTGGTGGGGGTGGGGTAGTGGTCACAGAATTGACCATCCCCGATAATCACAATCTCACCGATAGCTCATCTAATGTCAATGTGAAATTTGTTTGTAATTATAAACGTTGAACCAGTAAACATGGTGTGCAGTTCTGTTGGGTCTGAAGACCCAGAGACACTAATCCAACCACACACACTCAATGATGGGAAAGGTACTCATTCCTTTGCTTTATAAGCCTTGCAGAGTATGATGACACCAATTTTAAATGAGCTTCAATCTGGTTGTATAGATCCAATAGACACTGGCTCAGGCAACATACATTTTAACCCAGCAAAAGTGGAGGATTTGTGATATAGAGATGAACTTCATGTTGATAAACAGGTTTTTGGTGCCAAAAATCATGAATTACTTTTATTGCCTGTTCCAGAATAATCAGATATTGTACTTCGTTCTGTGACCAGAACCCCAGCCCCACCGCTACTCCATACTGCTTTTGCTCCAGTTCCTCTTGCTTCCAAATACATTGTACTCCCTCAAGTTAAGATTAAGGGGTAATCTTATATTGAGGTGTTTAAGACGATTAAAGGATTTGATAGTTTTGCCCTATTTCCTTGAGTCCTGAACAAGGTGGCAGAAACTTAGAGCTTGGACAGTCAGGATTGATGTCCAGAAAACAGTTCTACATATATAGGGCAGTAGAAATTTGGTGCTCTGTGCTCCAACGCCCATCTCAAAAAAACTGAGGCTGACATCAATGACATTTCAAAGTTAAAATGGGTAGTGTCTTGTTAGGCAGGGATATTAAGTCTTGTGGAACCAGGATGGGCATAAGTTAATATACAGATCAGCTATGAATTAATTCAATGACAGAACAAGAACATAAATAGGAGGAGTAGGCCATTCAGCTCTTCAAGCCTGCTCCACCATTCAATGAGATCATGGCTCATCTACATCAACACTATTTACCTGCATTATCCCCGTATCGATCAATGATTTTAATACACAGAAACCTATCGATCTCAGTCTTGACAAGGTTGAGGGGCTAAGTGGCCTACACTGAGCCTTCTAGTCCTGCTAGCTAATTGTGTGACAGACCACAAACCGATATGAAAGTGACGGCAGTAGTGGTGTAAACAGAATTGGGTGTATTCCTGAATTCTCACTTTGTGACTCTAAGATAGCCAAAAAAAGGACACATTTTGTTCCTTTAGCAGGAAATAACATGTCCTTTGCTGCACATGTTTGTCTAAACTCCAGGCTGTGAAGGGCCTATGTGGATTGACTAATTCCCAGATAGAAAACAACTTAAAGTTGTAGATGATATGGCATCAATGATTTATTTTTTTGGGAAACCAGAACTGGAACAGATGGAATCTTAATCTTCCTTTCACCAAAAAATAAATCTCTACTCATTTAAAAGATAATTGGATGATCATAGAGAGCTCAGTGCTAATGAGAATACATTTGAGTCTGAGTCTGTCTGGAAGAAAAGGTGGTGGGAAGTGGGGAGCTTGCTTTAATTGAATTGATTTCCCTCTGGTCTTTGAAGGATACATGGAACATTGGTGTCCAATGAAGATTTGTCACACCCCACACTCCTTCCTCACATTCCCATTGTAGGACTGCATCCCAGCCAATGAGAACTCTTGTTGATGATGTTAGCTCAGGAGGAGACCCTCAAGGAGACATGGACAATTGTTCACCACCCTCCCGATCTGAAAGGGAGCCCAGTGGAAGACACATGGTCTATCCATGTTGGGTCTAGGTAAGCCAGGCAGTACTTCAAGCTGCCATTAGCTCCAAGGTAGAAATTAAAGCAATTGACAATGAAAAGATTTTTTATTTCAATTCATGTGGCACAACAATTCAATGCTACAAGTACTTTCTTCCTGGAGAAAGCCAAATTGACCAGGTCTAGTTGGAAACATCACATACAAGCAAAGTAATCTACACTCAGATACTAGATGCCATGTTAACTGGTCTCCTTTAGTGAGAGCTTGTCAAACAAGTACTCTCCCATCCCATTTTCAGGAGCTCCCAGACGCTTCAGGTTGGTGATATAGTCCCCAAGTTGCTTGATGGTCTTGACCTGCTCATCCAAAAAGTGTCTCTCCAGGAAGTCACACAGCTGGAAGAGAAAGAAACATTGCAACACAGTCAAAATGTGAAGACCAGGTCCTCTGCAGCCAATTCTCCTCATTCCTGCTTCTCATAGGGAGACAGCTTGCAGGAAGTTATTTGCTGCATGTTGTGCTCAAAAAAAGCATCTTTTGGTGAAACAAAGTGCTCCATTAATGGGAAATCTTCAGGTTATGAAGGAGCAACTTAACAGAGACTGGCATTGCATGTCCCAAGCACCTTTGAAGTGAAGCAGACAGATGTGATACCTGAGAGTGTGAGATGTCGATCAACAGATTGGATGTTGGCCTGGACAAAGTGGATAATACCGGTGTTGACACAGACACCAGAGACACTGATCCAGAACATTGACTCAAGGGAGCCCTACCAATAGAGCCACTGCTAAGTTGAAAAGTTCTTATTTTGTCCACTTTTTAGTCAATTGCAGTTTGCAATGTTGCTCACTTCAGATCAGTGAGCATGGATATTCTAGAATGTAGTCATTCAGGACAATGCTGTTGGGTCTAATTGGTTGATCATTTCAAAGGCAATAAAACAGTACAAAGTCTACCAGTGATCAGAATTAGGATGAAGTGAAGCTTACATGAGGGTCAGTTTCAGTGGTGGCGAGTTGGTGTAGATCCAGCAGACTCTGGTTCACATTCTTCTCCAGATCCAGGGCAACTTGCATTGCCTGTAGACTGTTGCCCCACTCATCCCTCTCTGGTTTCTGAAATGGAGAAAGACAGGTCAGTTATTGCAGGGTGCTTTCATCATATCCATTTGTTCTATTGTAGACCGAGCCAGTAGTGAGAGATCAGACAAGTGAAACTAAGTGAAGGAACACCTCTGTCAATCTAATGAATTGAAGCCACATCATTAAAAGTGGCCATTTCCCCAATTCCAACCTTAACATCCTTGAAAAGGATGTATCCTCCACGCTGGCTCTGGAATTTAATCAGCTTCTCTACATGTTCCTGCTTCTCCTCAGACTGATGTTTGAAGAACTGGGAGAAATGGTTGAGGGAGACATCATCCTGGTCAAAGAAAGACACCTGAAAGAACAATTCAAATTCCGTTAACACCACTGACTCCAATTCTAATCCTCACAGTAGAGGAAGTCCTCTTCCAGCTTTCTAACCATACTGACTATTCAACGTGAAGTCACGTTAATTCTGCCCCTTCCTCAGGTATATTTAAACGGTCTATACAACCAACTAGTTTCCAATTGTGAAGATTAGCCAGGTAGGGAACAAACCACCCAGCACTAGTTGAATATTTGAAGGAAATGCAGTTTTGATAAAAATTACCATTTCAGCCCTAATAAATCAGTTTGCACTTAATGGAATTGGATTAACATCTACTCAATTCAACATTAATGAATTATTGAAACAGTAACAACTAACCACTAGAAAAATAGGAATTGATGTTATAGGTAATGAAAATGGGAATTTAAAAAGTCACAGTCTTGCCAAAAAGTTGTTAGACTTCATTGGGACAGTGAGAATTTAATAAATTGCTACCATTTTCTTCCTATAGGGAATGTTAGTTGCATAAAGCATCTTTAACTACAAAATGACATTAGCTCAGCAGTGAGGTTATAGGACCAGTAACTCAGAACATGTTCAAGTCTCAGGCTGTCTAAACATTTTAAATAAGTAAGTAGGAAAACTAGTAATACAGTATCAGAAAAAGTAACCATGAAGCAGTCAAATTATTTAAAACACAACTAGTTCACCAATGAAAGCTGCTGTCTTTACCCAGTCTGGCCTACAAACAACTCTGTTCCCACACTAATATTGATGACTCAACTCCCTTTTGAAATAACCAAAGCCATGCAATTGTGGCAATTAAGGGGGATGGGCAATAAATACCAGTCACATCCTGAGGATATATATTTAAAGATTAACATAGTATAAATGGCCAACAGATGGAATATGCTAATGTATGATGTAGATGATGTACCCCCTGACCCTAGTCAGTCGTGGGTTAGACTTGAGAGAGGGGGATTGGAATCATACCTGGGAGTAACATGCCTACTCCTTACTACATCTGAACAGGTTACAAACATTAACAAGACATGTCTAAGAATCAAATCACACACCTGGAGTCTAAGGTAGGACTCATCTCAGCATACTAGTTGCTTTTGGACATCACTAACATACCACTATTGCAACAATATTACAGCAAAGTTTGGGGTTGAATTGACATTAGTTAGAACAGTAACAAATCTCCAAACACACAATACATCAAGTTGGGTTGAAATGGGGAAAGGGTTTATTTCAGCATTTAAACCTTCAGAGACAAAACTCACCATGGAAAGATAAAGATAGGAGGCAGTGAGCTCCATGTTAATCTGATTGTTGACAGCAACTTCACAATCCGGGTGATAGTTTTGACAAACCTGGTACTCCATTTTGTAAATGTAGGCTTCTTTTCCGTAATTTTCACCAAAACACAAACCCTATCACAAATTTAAGATAAACAGCAACATTACCTAAAACTTCACTTTATACTCCAGGCCCACAGCCTCATTTTATTAAGCAGGAAGTGACAATATCAATGATGGGCAGCCATTCTTGTTAACCAATCAAACATCTGCAAGGTCCAATTGGGTTCCAATCAGCATTGGGTAGGATTTGGGACACAGGAGCCAATCAGAATGTTAAAGGAGGGGCTCCATTGATTGACAATTCAACCATGATGGAATTGCTGATTGATCTTTGACCATCTTAGAGTCATAGAGTCAAAGAGGTCCACAGCACAGAAAAAGGCCCTTCGGCCCATCGAATCTGCGCTGCTCAAATAAGTACCTAACTATTCCAATCCCATTTTCCAGCACTAGGCCCATAGCCTTGTATGTTTAGACATTGCAAATGCACTTCCAACTACTACTTAAGTATTCACAAATGCAAACTCTGAAAGTATCTCTACCTAAAAACTGACAATAAAATATACTCTCAAACCTTATTTTGACATTTGATTGGCGGTATTAATATAAATAAACTAACACAATTAATGGAAAATTTAATATGCTAATTACAGTCAAATGATTAAGAATACAGATCAACATAAGTAAAAACATTGCCATAGTTAAAACACTGCCACAGTAGATGGATCATATCCAGAAAGGCAGTTACTATAGAAAACTCAGTTATTGAATTGGCCTGCCCGGGTAAAATGGTGGTGTGGAGCCGATTGGTCAGCTCTGTGACCGTCCCTTCCCATTCCACCGAGCCTGCCTGACGTGGGAACAATTCAGGTCTTTGTATCAGACTCCAGATCAGCATCAGAAGTGGGGAGGTAGATTGCAGTAGGGGAGTAGTTTTGGTTGAAGGGCCCCGAGTCTTGCTGGGTTAGGGTTTCAATGTCAGCTGCCATTTTCTGTGACCAAGCATGAATAATAACTGCACACATCCAAAACAGACAGGCCAGAAAAGATCATGAACCATCAAGACTGTCCCACACTCATGATGTCCGGAGCATGAGTGTGGGAAACACCGGAAAAGCCGGCATTTATTGCCCATCCCTAATTGCGTTTGCGAAGGTGATGGTGAACAAATTACTGTCTTCGTTTCAGCAAAATACCCTGAAGTAAGTCCTGTTCTTTCAGCACGTACTTAAAAAAACCCAAAAATTCCTTTGCAATATCTTTGAAAGGAAAACTCACTTGACCCCCATCTTCCCATCCTCTCCTGCACATAGGGCAGGTTTTATGCTACTATATGTGGGACAAGGGAGGGGAAGGTACAAATTACATGCTGCTGGCACAATTGTCACCATTTTCCTGGTGAGGGTATCGGCAACAGAAGAGCTACCTACCTGCAAGCTGCAGGTAGCCAATTAAGGTAGGTAAATGGCCATTTAAGGCCAACTAACAGAGATCGACACGATCACCATCTTGAGGCACCCTCTCTTTCTCTTACCTTAACTGTAGCCTTTATCTTCTTTTCATCTGGAGGGCCTCCTATTGGCCCTCAGACTTCAAGAGTCTGCCCAGCATTTTAGTTGGATTGTGAGCCCATCCTCTGGCCACTGATGGGTCAATTCGGAGGAAAATCACTGCTTGTGATTGTTCCCGAATCAGAGCGGGGTCATGACCCCCATTTGACCCTGAGATCAGGATTCCAAAGGAAAACCCTGCCCCTTGGCTAATGATCCAGCAGGAGGCCCTGCAGCTCAGAAGGAGCTGCCGCTTGCTGCTTTAGGTGAGAGAGAGTGAGCGAGAGAGAGAGAGAGAGAGGATGCCTCCATCTTGAGAAGCCCTCTCTGCAACTTTTAAAAGTTTTACATTAAAAAAATTGCCACAGCTGCTGGGCCACCATCTTGCATTCCACCTGCAGGCAGCTGGTCTGGTTCCAGCACCATGGGAGGGGGGGGGTGGGGGAAGGGGGGGGTGGGGGGGGTAGTGTGGCTGTGGGTGTAGGGGGCTGCAGGATGACTGGAAAATTCCAGTAGCCCTTCCATTGCAGATCCCGCCTTGTGATAATGGCCCAGCGTCGAGATGTTGCTGGCAAACCAGTAATGCCATTTATGTCTGTACTCCCCTGGACAACTAGCTCCGTAACATAACCCTTATGCTACCACCCCTGATGGGCTCATACGTGCCCTTCCCCTTTCCTTGGACTTTTATCTTGGGTCCAGTTTCTTGTTTTCCATCATTTTCTATCCTGGGACTAATCCAGTTGAATCCAGAAAGTGACAGGTGGTCTTTTGTTTAGTATAACTGCATGCTTCTACATAATTAATTGTGAAAGAAAAGAGACATGCTGCTGAAGCTTTTCGTCTTGAACTCATCAGGATAGATGTAAGAATGCCAAATTTCAAAAGGAGCAACGAGTTATACTGCATGAGAAAAGGGTGGTGATTCATTGGTAAGTCAGTTCTGGTTGGTCAAGGCATTGCCATGGAGAATGCACCAGGGAGCTATTGTCCTCAAGCTTTTGTTCAATTCAAAAATGCATACTCCACGGCAATGCTTCAACCAAGCAGAGTCAACTTGTCAACCAATCAGCACCTTTTTCTCAAGGAGTTTAATTTTTGTTCCCTTTGAAATTTGGCATTCTTGCATCTGTCCTGATGAGTGCAAGGTGAAAAGCTTTGATAGCATGTCTCTTTTTTTCTTGAGCAATTCTCAAGTTCGGTACTACCGAGAGACTACACAGCCAATTATTGGCTAGTCACACAATGTTACTTCAAGTAATTCAATGCAGGCGGAGAGGAAACAATTAGAAACACAAATTCAAGCAGAGAAACTAACCTCTCCATTTATTTTCTCAATAGACCATCAACCAGATTCACGTGCACCTAATTGGAGCCTTTCTCACGTTCTTTATTGGGAATCTCTACTTCTGGCTCCAGGTGGCACTCACCTACAAGATACAACCAAGGCATGGAGGGAGGTGGATTGGCCCAGTTCGGATAATCTGCTGCCTTGTCTGCACAGTCTGTCTCATCCTGTGTATCCTTTAGCCAGAAGCCAATATATTGATTAACATTATCAACGTGCACAAAGACTGTGTGACTGCATCACGTTCGTTCAAATCCGACCCAGGATAAGAAGGGATGATGAAAAGAATGGTTCCAGGGAGGAACTTCAGTTACATTGATAGCTTGGAGAAGCTGGGGCTGTTTTCCTTGGAGAAGAGAAGGCTGAGAGGAGATTTGATAGAGGTGTTCAAAATCATGAGGGGTTTGTACAGTAGATGGGGAGAAACTGTTGCCACTGGTGGAAGGATTGAGAATGAGAGGGCACAGGTTTAAGTTAGTTGGTGAAAGAAGCAATGGAAACGTGAGGAGAAACTTTTTCACACAGCGAGTGGCTAGGATCTGGAATGCGCTGCCTCAGAATGTGGTGGAGGCAGGTTCCATCAAGTCATTCAAGAGAGAAGTGGACTTTTATCTGAAGAGAAAGAATGTGCAGGGTTATGAGGAATGGCACTAGTTGCATTGCTCATTCGGAGAGCCAGCATCATGACTCATGATGGGAAGAAAGGCCTCCTTCTGTGCTGTGCTGTGATTGTGTGAAGATCCCATTTTCTGAAGAGGTTCAGTGAGCCAGAGAGACATTTCTTCTCAGGGACCTGATCAAATTGGCACTCTGAGCTCCCCCGGGAGCTTTAGCGTTGGTAGGTCTCGGAGACCAGAAGGCCTAAGGCTCTATTCCTGCTTTTCGGTGGTGCAGCAGGTACTGACCCCTTGATTGTCGTCTGGGCCCTGGGACTAGATGGAGAATCCGGGGTCAGGTGGGGCGGGGTGAAATCCACCTGAATTCTTGGTCACTATGGAATGTGGACAATTTGATTGTTATTTATCCATCATCCCTATGTTCGCTAACCCACAATGGCACCTCTTTCAATTTTAAAATCCTCATGCATGTTTTTAACAGCCTCGCCTCTCCATCATCTCCTCCAGCTCTACAACCCTCCCAGATCTCTGCACTCCACCAAATCCGGCATTTTGCCAGTTGGGATAGATACTGGAGGTGAGCCAGCATCTGGGGAATAGTCACTTCATGACAAGTTAGGAGACTCAATAAGACAGATCTGGAGAGAAAGTCCTTCATCTCATACGTGGTATTCTGGAACTAAAGCACCATCTTTGAACCTGTTTCCTTGACCATTCCACCAGTGGTGCTGCTGCACAATTGGAAGAGGAGAACGGCAGCGGCGATATGTGAATGGATTGCTGGAATGGTTCTCCTCCTCCTCTTTGGACTCTGCCGTGGATTTTCGGCACATTAACGGTCAATACTTCCACGTCATGCTGGAAAAGACCAGAATCCAAAACTCAACCACCACATTGGAGTTATAGCAGAAGCCATATCGAACTGCAGTGACAATTCTTTTTTAAGAGAAAAATAACATTTTATAGAGTTTGACTGGTCTCTTTTGCTGCTGTGTGGGCTGGGAAGACTCTGGGATGATTCATCACATGCCCGAGATATGCTGTGGGATGTTTTATTGCATTAAAGGTGCTACAGGAATGCGGGTTGTTGTAGTGTAAAAATGAATGCAAAGCATCGGTCGATCCCAGTCATATGAGGGCCCTCAGAATTAGGGGAAAAAGGAAATCACCATTATGATCAATATCCTTCTGCTTGTTTGTACCCAGCTTGATTAATCTGTTTTTGCTAAATCCAGTAATCTCTGTATGGCATTAAGATAGATGTCACCATGAACCATTGAAGCCAGGAACAAGCTGGATGGGCTGAATGGCCTCCTGCTGTTCCTACGAATCAACTCATGGAATTGTTATGGCAAACTGACTGTGCCGGACCATTTCAGGGCACTGGATTAACGGCAATACAGATACAAAGGCATTTCTATGCCACCTTTTTATAATCTCAGGATGTGCCAAAGTGCTTTACAACCATTGAAGTTCTGTTGGAATGGTAGGAAGTACAGCAACAACAACTTAGATTTATATACCACCTGGAATTTAGTGGAACAGTCCAAGGCACTTCACAGGAGAGATTATCAAATAAAATTTGACACCAAGCCATCTAAGGAGATATTGGGGCAACTTACCAAAAGTTTAGACAATGGAGTAGGCTTTAACCTGAGTCTAAAGGAGGAGGGCAAGACAAGGAAGAGAGGTTTAGAGAGGGAATTGCAGAGTTTAGGGACTTGGCCATTCGAGGCACGGCCGCCAATGTCGGAAAGATAACAATCGGGAGTGAGCAAAAGGCCGGATTTGGTGGAGTGCAGAGAGGGTTGTAGAGCTGGAGGAGATGATGGAGAGTGGGAGAGGCAAAGCCTTTAAAAAGAAGCATCAGGATTTTAAAATTGAAAGAGGTGCTGTTGTGGGTTAGCGAACATAGGGATGATGGGTAAACGACAATCAATTTGTCCACAAGAAGCTCCCACGAACAATGTGATAATGACCAGGTAAGCTGTCTATGTGATGTTGATTAAGGGATCAATATTGAGCAGGTCACTGGGGAGAACTCCCCCTGCCCTTCTTCGAAGCAGTGCTGTGATATCTTTTATGTCCACCTGTGAAGGTAAAAAGGGACTCGCGAGTTAGCATCTCATCTGAAAGATGCCACCTCAGCACTGCAACGTATGTCATCTTGTGTAGAGATACAGACAACAGCACAGGATACCAGACGGGTGGGTTATTGAGCCCACAGCGTCTCATTTGATGAGAGAGAGAGAGACACTGCTGGAAAGCTTGATTAATGTCATACTGTCACTGAACTGGGTTCATCGGTCTTCTGCTTGTTAACTCACATCCTTCTTAATGTCAAAGTTCAATGATTCCTTTTATCCAGTTCATTGGAGTTAGCAACACACTCCATTTATTGACATTTAGTAATATGAGCAGATATATAGAGAGCAATGAAGTTAAATGATGTCTGTTAGCAGTGTGACTTCTAATGATGTGAAGACTGGCCGTGCGCCTGTACATGAGCAATCGTCACCCATCACCCCACCCCTTCTACAGGTTAATCCACAATATCAAGCAGTGTGGGGAGGTAGTGGCATAATGATATTGTCACTGGCCTAGTATTCCAGCAATTCACCATAATGCTCAGGGGACCCTGCATGATTCTGTAATTAAAAAATCTGGAATTAAACATCTAACGATGAAACCATTGTTGATTTTTGTAAAAACCCATCTGGTTCCCTAATGTCCTTTAGGGATGGAAATCTACTGTCCTTACCTGGTCTGGCCTACATGTGACTCTAGACCCAAAGCAATGTGGTTGACTCTTAAAACAAAATGCCCTCTAAATGAGGGCAGGTATGGGGTGGGCAATAAATGCTGGCCTAGCCAGCGATGCCCACATCCCATGAATGAATAAAAAAAGTAGAGGTACTAATATTATACTTAGCAAAGACCACGTTCCCTAGGAGAGGGATATTTGTGTATAATTATATTACATACAAGATTCTAGAACAAAGGCAAGATAAATATGTTTCTAAGGAAAAGTAACTGGAAAAGAGCTTGATCATTGTATTTATTTAATTTATATGCTGTCCAATGGCTTGTAATGAATTCTGATGAAGAACGGAAACTGCATGATTTGTACATTGACAGACTGGAATTTAAATCCAGCCATGGAATCAGAGGCTTGGTCTTATTTGAGCAGAATGTGGCCTATTGTAGAGGAATGCAGTATAGAAGGAGGCCATTTGGCCCACTGGGTCTGCACTAGCTTTTTTGAAGAGGTCTCAGTCCTTCTGCCAGGCTCTTTCCCCATAATCTTACATTTTTTTTCCTCTTCAAGTTCGGTCCCACCTTCCGCTGGGAAATGATCATGAGATCATCAGTTCATAAGAAATAGGAGCAGGAAGAAGCCATTCAGCCCCTCGAGCCTGCTCCATCATTCAATGAGACCATGGCTGATCTGATTGTGGCCTCAGCTCCATCTTCCTGCCTGTTCTCCCATACCCTTGATTCCTTTTTCAATCAAAAATCTGTCTCGCTCAGCCTTAATGTATTCAGCCTCCATTGGTCTCTGGGGAAGAGAATTCCAAAGATTATGGAGCCTCTATGAGAAGAAATTCCTTCTCATCTCCGTCTTAAATTGGAGACCCCCTATCTTTAAACTGTGACCCCTAGTTCTAGATCCCTCCATGAGAGGAAACATGCTCTCAGCATCTACCCTGTCAAGGCCCCTCAGAATCTTATATGTTTCAAGAAAATCACCTCTCATTTTTCTAAACTCTAATGAGTACAGGTCCAACCTGCTTAACCTTTCCCATAAGGTAACCCCTTCATCCCAAGAATCAGCTTGGTGAACCTTCTCTGAATAGCTTCCAATTCAAGTATATCCTTTCTTAAGTAAGGAGTCCCAAACTGTACACAGCTCTCCAGGTGTGGTCTGACCAATGTCCTCTACAGTTGTAGCTAGACTTCCCTAATTTTATACTCCCATCTCCCTTGCAATAATGGCCAACATTCCATTTACCTTCCTAATTAATTGCTGTACCTGCATGTTGACATTTTGTGATTCATGTACAAAGATATCCAGATCCCTCTGAACTGCAGCTTTTTGCAGTCTTAGGATGACCAAACATTTAGTAAATGGTGCCTGACAGGGAAGGGAGAGCATAGTCTTCACCTTCAACCATCTCCAGTAGTAAGGCTGAGACTGGGTTATCACTGCCATGGGAAATCACTCATGCTTAACTGACCCAGTAGTATTCAGTGACATGTATTTCTTTACCGTGTCTCAGGGAAGAAATTATTATGCCACAAAAGACTTTTTCCAACATTGAGTTCCGATGTCAACATGATCTGTTTTTTTCTGATTGCAGTGTTTTTTTTCCCACATTTATGTGGTGGAACTGCTTTGCACAGGGATGAATTACCTGTCTCCTTTGTATCCTGACACTCCAGTCCTCGGAGCCCAGCGACTCAGGTCTTTCTGCACAATTTCAAGTTTAAAAAGACTGTTCTTAGCGCTGTTGTCTCACTGGTGAATAAACACTAATTCTGTTTTGACAAGTTTAGATATCTGCAAATGAACAGCAACGTGGACTTAAAGTATTCTGTAAGAAAGAGAATCGATTCCAGTTCAGTTTTTTGACCAGCCACATAAACACAATGGCTACAAAAGCAGGCCTGGCTCTGGTTATACTGTGAGTGATTCACCTCCTGACTCTCCAGAGTCCTTCCACCATCAGCAAGAGTTAAATCAAGAGTGTGGTGGAGTACTCTCCACTTGCCTAGATGAGTGCAGTTCTAACACTCAAGAAGCTCAGCATCACCCAGGTTTGGCAGCCCCCTTGATTGAACCCCATCCAGCACCATAAACATACACTCCCTCCACCATCAGACTACTGTGGCTACAGAGTACAAGATGCACAGCAGCAACTTGCCAAAGCTGCTTTGACATCGCTTTCTAGTCTTGCGACCTTTCTCATCCAGAAGATGAAGGGCAGCAAATGCTTGGGAAAACCACCACCACTGAGTCCACCTGTCCCATCCCCAAGTCACTCACCATCCTGACTTGGAACCATATCAGTGTTACCTCACTGTCGTTGGGTCAAAATCCTGGAACTCCCTCCCTAACAGTACAGTGGGTGTACCTACACCATATGGTCTGCAGCGGTTCAAGAAGGCGGCTCACCACCGCCTTCTCAAGGGCAATAAGTGCTGGCCTTGCTAGTGATGCCCACAGCCCAAGATTAAGTTTTTAAAAAAAGGACAAGGGGGGCATCATTAAAATTAGAGTTAGGCTATTCAGGGATGATTTCAGGAAGCACTTCACAAAAACAGTGGAGGAAATTTGGAACTTCCACTCAAACAGTTGCTGAGGCTGGAGGGTGATCTATGAAAATGTCAAAACTGACACTGTTCGGATTGAACTTTGGCAAGGATATTTAGTGTTATGGAACTAAGATGGGTAAACTGAGTTAAGATACAGAGATGCTGTAATCTAATTAAATGGCAAAGCTGATATGGCATCCTTCAGTGCTTATGTCCCTTTGCTATGAGACCTGGGTAACACATGAACACATCCCTACATAGTACACAAAGTAAAAGGTTGTAAAAGTCCTAACATAGCTCACTAGCACAGGAGGACTATTTAGTCATCCTCTGGAATATGCCTACAAAATAGAGTTGCATTGTAGGTGTCTGAGTTGTGCTGTTAATGATTGAGTTGATCTGCAGACACTTCTTGAGTGGAAACATTAAGTTTATTTACAATATACTTAGCAGCAACTACATGTGTGCTTTCAACTCCAACTCCACCTTTAGACTGACTGCTGAGGTAGCCCGCACTACTCTCCTATTGGTCACTACAGATGATGTGACCTTCCTTAACAAATATTATTCTTAAAGGTACATTTCACGCTAAATAAAATCGTAATTACTACAAGTTGTCAAGCTTCCCGACATATTCCAAGAGAACTCATCACATGACCTTTCACCTCCAACTCTTGCCCCCACATTCCTGCCATTGATCACCTGATCTAGCCATCCTTGTGGTGCCCCATTTCCCACGCCAATTGGAAAGCAAATAGACTCTCCCAAGGATCTTCCCCAGATCTCTAATCGTTTGTGTAACTAAATGAAAGCGTTCAAATAAAATGCTTTTGATTTGACCATGATTTATCTCCCAGTTTTGCCAGCAGCAATATCCAAGCGATTAACATTTAATTCTTGGAAACCCTTGGGGTAATCCTGGAGAGTTGGCAAGTCCACCCTTCACTATGGCACAGTATCATTGCCCATACCCAGGGATATCTGATTGATGTTATCTGCAATAATAGCATTATTCAAATTGTTGTTTTTTTTTAAATTAAGGGCCATAACTCTGATGGAGTGGCAATTGAGTTGGATTGAGCCTGAAAATCCAGCTGATCCAATCTCGCCCGACCTTCCGACTCAGGCCAGGCGAGATCTGGGCAGTACAGCGCATCCCCGGGCCTAGTGTCAAGGGCTGGAGAGGCGAAGGTAAGTAACCACACCCCCTGAAATCAGGAAACGATATCCCTGACTACTTGTGATGATTTTATAGTAAACTAAACTTTCATTTAAAGAATAAGAGGAAAGAAACATAATTACATTTAAACACTAGAATGGCTTTACACAGTAAACAGTGCTTTAAAACGATTCCACAAGATCTTAACTCAGCTACCCGCAGAGCTAACCATCCCCTTTTCTGTTCAGCAACATCCTTATAGATTCTAAAATCTTTTGCATTGCAGTAATTTTTACCACACAGTGCCTTTTCCCTTGGGACCACTCAGTTTTCATTCCGCCTCCCTCACCCCACGAGGAGTGTAAAATCCAGTCCATTTACTCTGTTTCCCTCTCCACAGATGCTGATCTGCTATTTCCAGCATTTACGTTGTTTCAGATTTCCAACATCCGCCATATTTTGCTTTGGTCGTTAAAAAAGGCTGTTCACATAATTGTACAGGCTGTTAACGTTAGATAATGATGTAGAAAAATTCAACCAAAACTCGTGGTACTATAAGTTGAAGCCTGTAGTCAGGAACTCTTTATATATTAGCCAATCTAAATAGGCCTCCAACAACCCAATACTGGAGTTTAGACCAACGCGTACAGCAAAGGACATTATGTTATTTCCTGAAGGAACAAAATGTGTACTTTTTTGTGATTCTAAGATAGTCAAAGTGAGAATTCAGGAACACATCCAATTCTGTTCACACCCCCACTGCTGTCACTTTCAAATTGAAGTTTGTGGTCTGCCACACAATTAGCTAGCAGGACTAGAAGGCTTAGTGTAGGCCATTTAGTCCCTCAACCTTGTCAAGACTGAGATCGATAGATTTCTATGTATTAAAAACATTGAGCGATATGGGGATAATGCAGGTAAATAGTGTTGATGTAGAAGATGAGCCATGATCTCATTGAATGGTGGAGCAGGCTTGAAGAGCTGAATGGCCTACTCCTCCTATTTATGTTCTTGTTCTGTCATTGAATTAATTCATATCTGTTCTGTATATTAACATATGCCCATCCTGATTCCACAAGGCTTAATATCCCTGCCTAACAAGACACTACCCATTTTAACTTTGAAATGTCATTGATGTCAGCCTCAGTTTTTTTGAGATTGGTGTTGGACCACAGAGAGCTCCAGATTCCCTCTGCCCTATATGTGTAGAACTGTATTCTGGACATCAACCCTGACTGTCCAAGCTCTAAGGTTCTGCCCCCTTGTTCAGGACTCAAGGAAATAGGACAAAACTATCAAATCCTTTAATCATCTTAAACACCTCAATATAAGTTCACCCCTTAATCTTAACTTGAGGGAATACAGTGTATTTGGAAGCAAGAGGAACTGGAGCAAAAGCAGAATGGATTAGTGATGGGGGGGTGGGGTTCTGGTCACAAAACTGACCATCCCCGATAATCACAATCTCACCGATTACTCATCTATTGTCAATGTGAAGCTTGTTTGTAATTAGAAATGTGGACCCAGTAAACATGGTGTGCAGTTCTGTTGGGTCTGAAGACCCAGAGACACTAATCCAACCACTCACACTCAACGATGGGAAAGGTACTCAATCCTTTGCTTTATAAGCCTTGCAGAGTATGATGACACCAATTTTAAATGAGGGTCAGTCTGGGTGTTTTGATCCAATAGACACTGGCTCAGGCAACGTGCATTTTAACCCAGCAACAAAGGAGGATTTGTGATATAGAGATGAACTTCATGTTTATAAACAGCTTTTTGGTGCCAAAAATCATGATTTACTTTTACTGCCAGTTCCAGAATAATCAGATATTGTACTTCATTGAGTGTGAGGGTTTGGATTAATGTCTCTGGGTCTTCAGACCCAACAGAACTGCACACCATGTTTACTGGGTCCACATTTCTAATTACAAACAAGCGTCACATTGACAATAGATGAGTAATCGGTGAGATTGTGATCACTGGGGATGGGCAGCTCTGTGACCGCTACCCCACCCCCACCACTAATCCATACTGCTTTTGCTCCAGTTCCTCTTGCTTCCAAATACACTGTACTCCCTCTAGTTAAGATTAAGGGGTGATCTTATATTGAGGTGTTTAAGATGATTAAAGGATTTGATAGTTTTGCCCTATTTCCTTGAGTCCTGAACAAGGGGGCAGAACCTTAGAGCTTGGACTGTCAGGGTTGATGTCCAGAAAACAGTTCTACACATATAGGGCAGAGGGAATCTGGTGCTCTCTGTGCTCCAACACCCATCTCAAGAAAACTGAGGCTGACATCAATGACATTTCAAAGTTAAAATGGGTAGTGTCTTGTTAGGCAGGGATATTAAGCCTAGTGGAACCAGGATGGGCATATGTTAAAATACACATCAGATATGAATTAATTCAATGGCCAAACAAGAACAGGAGTAGGCCATTCAGCTCTTCAAGCCTGCTCCACCATTCAATAAGATCATGGCTCATCTTCTACATCCACACTATTTTCCTGCGTTATCCCCGTATTGCTCAATGTTTTTAATACATATACATAAAAATCTATCAATATCGGTCTTGACAAAGTCGAGGAACTAAATGGCCTACAGTAAGCCTTCTCGCCAATTGTGTGGCAGACCACAAACTTTGCTTTAAAAGCGACAGCTGTGGTGGTGTGAACAGAATTGGATGTGTTCCCGAATTCTCACTTTGGGTATCTTAGAAACACCAAAAAAAGACCCATTTTGTTCCTAAGCAGGAACTATCATGTCCTTTGCTGCACACGTTTGTCTAAACTCCAGGCTGTGGAGGGCCTATGTAGATTGACTAATTTCCAGATAGAAAACAACTTAAAAGTTGTAGATGATATGGCTTTGAGGATGTGCTTTTTTTGGGGGTGGGGGTGGGGAAAAAGAGAGAGAGAGAGAGAAGAGACCAGACCTGGAACAGATGGAATCTTAATCTTCCTTTCACCAAAAAAAAAACTCTACCCATTTAAAAGACAATTGCATGATCATAGAGAGCTCAGTGCTAATGAGAATACATTTGAGTCTGAGTCTGTCTGGAAGAAAAAGGTGGTGGAAGGGGGAAGCTTGCTTTAATTGAATTGATTTCCCTCTGGTCTTTGAAGGCTACATGGAACATTGGTGTCCAATGAAGATTTGTCAGACCCCACACATTGTAGGACTGCATCCCAGCCAATGAGAACTCTTGTTGATGATGTCAGCTCAGGAGGAGCCCATCAAGGAGACATGGACAATTGTTCACCACCCTCCCGATCTGAAGGGGAGCCCAGTGGAAGACACATGGTCTATCAATGTTGGGTCTAGGTAAGCCAGGCAGTACTTCAAGCTACCATTAGCTCCAAGGTAGAAATTAAAGCAATTGACAATGAAAAGATTTTTTATTTTAATCCATGTGGCACAACAATTCAATGCTACAAGTTCTTTCTTCCTGGAGAAAGCCAAATTGACCAGGTCTAGTTGGAAACATCACATACAAGCAAAGTAATCTACAATCAGATACTAGATGCCATGTTAACTGGTCTCCTTTAGTGAGAGCTTGTCAAACAAGTACTCTCCCATCCCATTCTCAGGAGCTCCCAGACGCTTCAGGTTGGTGATGTAGTCCCCAAGTTGCTTGATGGTCTTGACCTGCTCATCCAAAAAGTCTCTCTCCAGGAAGTCACACAGCTGGAAGAGAAAGAAACATTGCAACACTGTCAAAATGTGAAGACCAGGCCCTCTGCAGCCAATTCTCCTCATTCCTGCTTCTCATAGGGAGACAGCTTGCAGGAAGTTATTTGCTGCATGTTATGCTCAAGAAAAGCATCTTTTGATGAAACAAAGTGCTCCATTAATGGGGAATCTTCAGGCCATGAAAGGAGCGACATAACAGACTGGCATTGCATGCCCCAAGCACCTTTGAAGTGAAGCAGTTGTGATAGCTGACTGAGACAGTTTGAGATATCAGTCAACAGATTGGATATTGACCAGGACAATAGGGATAATACAAGTGCTGACACAGATACTAGAGACACTGATGCAGAACATTGACTCAAGGGAATGCTACCAATAGAGCCACTGCTAATTTGAAAAGCAAGTTCTTATTTTGTCCAGATATTGGTCCATTCTAGAATGTAGTCATTCAGGACAATATGGTGTTGGGTCTAATTGGTTGATGATTTCAAAGGCAACAAAACAGTACAAAGTCTACCAGTCATCAGAATTAGGATGAAGTGAAGCTTACATGAGGGTCAGTTTCAGTGGTGGCAAGTTGGTGTAGATCCAGCAGACTCTGGTTCACATTCTTCTCCAGATCCAGGGCAACTTGCATTGCCTGTAGACTGTTGCCCCACTCATCTCTCCCTGGTTTCTAAAATGGAGAAAGACAGGTCAGTTATTGCAGGGTGCTTTCATCATATCCATTTGTTCTATTATAGACTGAGCCAGAAGTGAGAGATCAGACAAGTGAAACTAAGTGAAGGAACACCTCTTTGTCAATCTAATGAATTGAAGCCACATTATTAAAAGTGGCCATTGCCCCAATTCCAACCTTAACATCATGGAAGATGATGTATCCTCCACGCTGGCTCTGGAATTTAACCAGCTTCTCTGCACGTTCCCGCTTCTCCTCAGACTGATGTTTGAAGAACTGGGAGAAATGGTTGAGGGCGACATCATCCTGGTCAAAGAAAGACACCTGAAAGAACAATTCAAATTCCATTAACACCACTGACCCCAATTCTAATCCTCACAGTAGAGGAAGTCCTCTTCCAGCTTTCTAACCATACTGACTATTCAACGTGAAGTCACATTAAATTCTGCCCCTTCCTCAGGTATATTTACCGGTCTATAAACCAACTAGTTTCCAATTGTGAAGATTAGCCAGGCAGGGAACAAACCACCCAGCACTAGTTGAATATTTGAAGGAAGTGCAGTTTTGATAAAAATTGCCCATTTCACTCCTAATAAATCAGTTTGCACTTAATGGAATTGAATTAACATCTACTCAATTCAGCATTAATGAATTATTGAAACAGTAACAACCAACCACTAGAAAAATAGGAATTGATGTTATAGGTAATGAAAGTGGGAATTTAAAAAGACAATCTTGCCAAAAAGTTGTTAGACTTCATTAGGACAGTGAGCATTTAATAAATTGCTACCATTTTCTTCCTATAGGGAATGTTAGTTGCGTAGAGCATCTTTAACTACAAGATGACATTAGCTCAGCAGTGAGGTTATAGGACCAGTAACCCAGAGAACATGTTCAAGTCTCAGGCTGTCTAAACATTTTAAATTAGTTAGGAAAACTAGTAATACAGTATCAGAAAAAGTAACCATGAAGCAGTCAAATTATTTAAAACACAACTAGTTCACCAATGAAAGCTGCTGTCTTTACCCAGTCTGGCCTACAAACAACTCTGTTCCCACACTAATATTGATGACTCAACTCCCTTTTGAAATAACCAAAGCCATGCAATTGTGGCAATTAAGGGGGGGATGGGCAATAAATACCAGTCACATCCTGAGGATAAATATTCAAAGATTAACATAGTATAAATGGCCAACAGATAGAATATGCTAATGTATGATGTAGATGATGTACCCCCTGATCCTAGTCAGTCATGGGTTAGACTTGAGAGAGAGGGGGATTGGAATTATGCCTTGGAGTGACATGCCTGCTCCTTACTACATCTGAACAGGTTACACACAGTAAACAGACATGTCTAAGAATCAAAACACACACCTAGAGTCCAAGGTAGGACTCATCTCAGCATACTAGTTGCTTTTGGACATCACTAACATACCACCATTCCAACAATATTACTGCCAAATTTGGGGTTGAATTGACATTAGTTAGAACAGCAACAAATCTCCAAACACACAATACATCAAGTTAGGTTGAAATGGGGAAAGGCTTTATTTCAGCATTTAAACCTTCAGAGACAACACTCACCATGGAAAGATAAAGATAGGAGGCAGCAACCTCACAATCTGGGTGATAGTTTTGACAAACCTGGTAGTCCATTTTGTAAATGCAGGCTTCTTTTCCTTAATTTTCACCAAAACACAAACCCTATCACAAATTTAGGATGAACACCAACAATACCTAAAAGTTCACTTTATACTCCAGGGACACAACCTCATTTTATTAAGCAGGAAGTGACAACATCAATGATGGGCAGCCATTCTTGTTAACCAATCAAACAGTTGGGTTTCCATCAGCACTGGATAGGATTTGGGACACAGGAGCCAATCAGAATGTTAAAGGAGGGGCTCCATTGATTGACAATTCAACCATGATGGATTGCTGATTTATCTTTGAACATCTTAGAGTCATAGAGTCAAAGAGGTCTACAGCACAGAAAAAGGCTCTTCGGCCCATCGAATCTGCGCTGCTCAAATAAGTACCTAACTATTCCAATCCCATTTTCCAGCACTAGGCCCATAGCCTTGTATGTTTAGACATTGCAAGTGCACATACAACTATACTTAAGTATTCACAAATGCAAACTCTGAAAATATATCTACCTAAAAAGTGACAATAAAATATACTCTCAAACCTTACTTTGACATTTGATTTGAGGTATTAATGTAAAAAAACTAACACCATCAATGGAAAATTTAAGATGTTAATTACAGACAAATAATTAAGAATGTGGATCAACATAAGTAAAAACATTGCCATAGTTAAAACACTGCCACAGTAAATGGATAATATCCAGAAAGGCAGTTACTATAGAAAACTCAGGTATTTGAATTGGCCTACCCGGGTAAAATGGCGGTGTGGAGCCGATTGGTCAGCTCTGCGACCATCCCTGCCCATTTCACCAAGCCTGCCCGACATGGGAACAATTCAGGTCTTTGTATCAGACTCCAGATCAGCATCAGAAGTGGGGAGGTAGATTGCAGTAGGGGAGTAGTTTTGGTTGAAGGGCCCCGAGTCTTGCTGGGTTAGGGTTTCAATGTCAGCCGCCATTTTCTGTGACCAAGCATGAATAATAACTGCACACATCCAAAACAGACAGGCCAGAAAAGCCCATGAACCATCAAGACTGTCCCACACTCATGATGTCCGGAGCATGAGTGTGGGAAACACCGGAAAAGCCGGCATTTATTGCCCATCCCTAATTGCGTTTGTGAAGGTGATGGTGAACAAATTACTGTCTTCGTTTCAGCAAAATACCCTGAAGTAAGTCCTGTTCTTTCAGCACGAACTTAATAAAAACCAAAAATGCTGTTGCAAAACCTATGAAAGGAAAACTCACTTGACCCCCATCTTCCCATCCTCTCCTGCACATAGGGCAGGTTTTATGCTCCTATATGGGGGACAAGGGAGGGGAAGGTACAAATTACATGCTGCCAGCACCATTGGCACCATTTTCCTGGCGAGGGTATTGGCAACAGAAGAGCTACCTACCTGCAAGCTGCAGGTAGCCAATTAAGGTAGATAAATGGCCATTTAAGGCCAACTAACAGAGATCGACACGATCACCATCTTGAGGCACCCTCTCTTTCTCTTACCTGAACTGCAGCCTTTATCTTCTTTTGATCTGGAGGGCCTCCTATTGGTCCTCCGACTTTAAGAGCCTGCCCAGCATTTTAGTTGGATTGTGAGCCCATCCTCTGGCCACTGATGGGTCAATTCGGAGGAAAATCACAGCTTGTGATTGTTCCCGAATCAGAGCGGGGTCATGACCCCCATTTGACCCTGAGATCAGGATTCCAAAGGAAAACCCTGCCCCTTGGCTAATGATCCAGCAGGAGGCCCTGCAGCTCAGAAGGAGCTGCCGCTTGCTGCTTTAGGTGAGAGAGAGAGAGCGAGAGAGAGAGAGAGAGAGGATGCCTCCATCTTGAGAAGCCCTCTCTGCAACTTTTAAAAGTTTTACATTAAAAAAATAGCCACAGCTGCTGGGCCACAATCTTGGAGTCCACCTGCAGGCAGCTGGTCTGGTTCCCGCACCATGGGGGGAGGGTGGGGGGGGTGGTGGGGGGGTGGGGGGCGCGTGGGGGCGTGGGGGGGGCTGCGGGGTAGGGGGCTGCAGGATGACGGGAAAATTCCAGTAGCCCTTCCATTGCAGATCCCGCCTTGTGCTAATGGCCCAGCGTCGAGATGTTGCTGGCAAACCAGTAATGCCATTTATGTCTGTACTCCCCTGGACAACTAGCTCCATAACATAACCCTTATGCTACCACCCCTGATGGGCTCATACGTGCCCTTCCCCTTTCCTTAGACTTTTATCTTGGGTCCAGTTTCTTGTTTTCCATCATTTTCTATCCTGGGACTAATCCAGTTGAATCCAGAAAGTGACAGGTGGTCTTTTGTTTAGTATAACTGGGTGCTTCTATGTTATTAATTGTGAAAGAAAAGAGACATGCTGCTAAGCTTTTCATCTTGAACTCATCAGGACAGCTGCAAGAATGCCAAATTTCAAAAGGAGCAACGAGTTATACTGCATGAGAAAAGGGTGGTGTTTGGTTGGTATGTCGGTTCTGGTTGGTCAAGGCATTGCCATAGAGAATGCACCAGGGAGATATTGTCCCTCAAGCTTTTGTTCAATTCAAAAATGCATCCTGCACGGCAATGCCTCAACCAATCAGATTCAACTTGTCAACCAATTAGCACTTTTTTCTCATGGAATTTAATTTTTGTTCCCTTTGAAATTTGGCATTCTTGCATCTGTCCAGATGAATGCAAGTGAAAAGCTTTGATAACATGTCTCTTTTTTCAGCAATACTCAAGTTCGGTACTACCAAGAGACTACACAGCCAATTATTGGCTAGTCACACAATGTAACTTCAAGTAATTCAATGCAGGCGGAGAGGAGACAATTAGAAACACAAATTCAAGCAGAGAAACTGACCCCTCCATTTATTTTCTCAATAGACCGTCAACCAGATTCACATGCACCTAATTGGGGCCTTTCTCACATTCTTTATTGGGAATCTCTACTTCTGTCTCCAGGTGGCACTCACCTACAAGATACAACCAAGGCATGGAGGGAAGTGGATTGGCCCAGTTCGGATAATCTGCTGCCTTGTCTGCACAGTCTGTCTCATCCTGTGTATCCTTTAGCCAGAAGGCAATATATTGGTTAACATTATCAACGTGCACAAAGACTGTGTGACTGCAACATGTTCATTCAAATCTGACCCAGGATAAGAAGGGATGATGAAAAGAATGGTTCCAGGGAGGAACTTCAGTTTCATTGATAGCTTGGAGAAGCTGGGGCTGTTTTCCTTGGAGAAGAGAAGGCTGAGAGGAGATTTGATAGAGGTGTTCAAAATCATGAGGAGTTTGTACAGTAGATGGGGAGAAACTGTTGCCACTGGTGGAAGGATTGAGAATGAGAGGGCACAGATTTAAGTTTATTGGTGAAAGATGCAATGGAGATGTGAGGAGAAACTTTTTCACACAGCGAGTGGTTAGGATCTGGAATGCGCTGCCTGAGAGTGTGGTGGAGGCAGGTTCCATCAAGACATTCAAGAGGGAATTGGATTATTATCTGTAAAAAGAGTATGTGCAGTGCTACGAGGAATGGCACTATTTGCATTGCTCATTCGGAGAGCCAGCATGAAGGCTCATGATTGGCAGAAAGGCCTCCTTCTGTGCTGTGCTGTGATTTTGTGAAGATCCCATTTTCTGAAGAGGTTCAGTGAGCCAGAGAGACATTTCTTCTCAGGGACCTGATCAAATTGGCACTCTGAGCTCCCCCGGGAGCTTTAGTGTTGATAGGCCTCGGAGACCAGAAGGCCTCAGGCTCTATTCCTGCTTTTCGGTGGTGCAGCAGGTACTGACATTTTGATTGTCCTCTGGGCCCTGGGACTAGATGGAGAATCTGGGGTTTGGTGGGGCGGGGTAAAATCCACCTGAATTCTTGCTGACTATGGAATGTCAGCCAGCTGGGATAGATACTGGAGGTGAGCCAGCATCTGGGGAATAGTCACTTCATGACAAGTTAGGAGACTCAATATAGCAGATCAGGAGAGAAAGTCCTTCATCTCATACGTGGTATTCTGGAACTAAAGCACCATCTTTGAACCTGTTTCCTTGACCATTCCACCAGTGGTGTTGCTGCACAATTGGAAGAGAAGAACGGCAGCGGCGATATGTGAATGGATTGCTGGAATGGTTCTCCTCCTCCTCTTTGGACTCTTTGCCGTGGATTTTTGGCACATTAACGGTCAATACTTCCACGTCATGCTGGAAAAGACCAGAATCCAAAACTCAACCACCACATTGGAGTTATAGCAGAAGCCATATCGATCTGAAACGCCAATTCTTTTTTAAGAGAAAAATAAAATTTTATAGAGTTTGACTGGTCTCTTTTGCTGCTGTGTGGGCTGGGAAGACTCTGGGATGATTCATCACACGCCCGAGATGTGGCGTGGGATGTTTTATTGCATTAAAGGTGCTACAGGAATGCAGATTGTTGTAGTGTAAAAATGAGTGCAAAGCATCGGTCGATCCCAGTCACTTGAGGGCCCTCAGAATTAGGGGAAAAAGGAAATCACCATTATGATCAATATCCTTCTGCTTGTTTTTACCCAGCTTGATTAATCTGTGTTCGCTAAATCCAGTAATCTCTGTATGGCATTAAGATAGATGTCACCATGATCCTTTGAAGCCAGGAACAAGCTGGATGGGCTGAATGGCCTCCTCCTGTTTCTACGAATCAACTCATGGAATTGTTATGGCGAACTGACTGTGCCTGACCATTTCAGGGTACTGGATTAACAGCAATACAGATACAAAGGCATTTCTATGACATCTTTTTATAATCTCAGGATGTGCCAAAGTGTTTTACAGTCATTGAAGTACTTGCACTCACTGAAATACAGCAACAACAACCTAAATTTATCTACCACCTGGAACTTAGTGGAGCAGTCCAAGGCGCTTCACAGGAGAGATTATCAAATAAAATTTGATACCGAGCCACCTAAGGAGATATTGGGGCAACTTACCAAAAGTTTAGACAATGGAGTAGGCTTTAACCTGAGTCTAAAGGAGGAGGGCAAGACAGGAAGAGAGGTTAAGAGAGGGAATTGCAGAGTTTAGGGACTTGGCCATTCGATGCATGGCCGCCAATGTCGGAAAGATAACAATCGGGAGTGAGCAAAATGCTGGACTTGCGGGAGTGCAGAGATCTGGGAGGGTTGTAGAGCTGGAGGAGATGATGGAGAGTGGGAGAGGCGAGGCTGTTAAAATCAAGCATGAGGAGTTTCAAATTGAAAGAGGTGCCATTGTGGGTTAGCGAACATATGGATGATGGACAAATGACAATCAATTTGTCCACAGGAAGCTCCCACTAACAATGTGATAATGACCAGGAAAGCTGTAGATGTGATGTTGATTAAGGGATCAATATTGAGCAGGTCACTGTGGAGAACTCCCCCTGCCCTTCTTTGAAGCAGTGCTGTGATATCTTTTATGTCCGCCTGTGAAGGCAAACGGGGACTCGCGAGTTAGCATCTCATCTGAAAGATGCCACCTCAGCACTGCAACGTATGTCATCTTGTGTAGAGGTAGACAACAGCACAGGATACCAGACGGAAGGGTTATTGAGCCCACAGCGTGAGAATTTGATGAGAGAGAGAGTGCGACATTGCCGGAAAGCTTCATTAATGTTATATCCTCACTGAGCTGGGTTCATCGGTCTTCTGCTTGTTACCTCACATCCTTCTTAATGTCAAAGTTCAATGATTCCTTTTGTCCAGTTCATTTGAGTTAACAACACACTCTCCTATTGGTTACTGCAGATCGCGTGATCTTCCTTAACAAGTATATTCTTAAAGGTACATTTCACACTAAATAAAACCACAATTGCTACAAGTTGTCAAACTTCACGACATATTGCAAGAGAACTCATCACATGACCTTTCACCTCCAACTCTTGCCCCCACATTCCCGCCATTGATCACCTGATCTAGCCATCCTTGAGGTGCCCCATTTCCCACGCCAAGTGGAAAGCAAATAGACTCTCCCAAGGATCTACCCCAGATCTCTAATCATTTGTGTAACTAAATGAAAGCATTCAAATAAAATGATTTTGTTTTGACCATGATTTATCTCCCAGATTTGCCAACAGCAATATCCAAGCGATTAACATTTAATTCTTGGAAACCCTCGGGGTAATCCTGGAGAGTTGGCAAGCCCACCCTTCACTATGGCACAGCATCATTGTCAGTACCCACAGGACATCTGATTGATGTAATCTGCAATAATAGCATTATTCAAATTGTTCTTTTTTTTAAAATTAAGGGCCATAACTCCGATGGAGTGGCAGCTGAGTCGGATTGAGCCTGAAAATCCAACTGATCCTATCTCGCCCGACCTTCCGACTCAGGCCAGGCGAGATCTGGGCAGTACAGCGCGTCCCCAGGCCTAGTGTCAAGGGCTGTAGAGGTCAAGGTAAGTATACCACGCCCCCTTTTTTATGGCACCAGCTGCTGTAAACCAGGTAAGGTTAAAGGTCCAGCCAAGTTTTAAGGTCTTTGACAAGGAAAATGTACTAAGGTAAGTGGGTAGGATTTGGGGGGTGTGGTGGCTGGGTTGGGTTGGATCAGGCCTTGGTGGGGGTGGGGTGGGTGGGTGAGTCCCAAGGTGGATGGGGTTGTGGGAGTCCCAGGGGGAGGGAGGAGGTCCCATGGAGGGGGGAATCGTGTGGATGAGGAGTCCTATCGGGGGTGGGGGTAGTAGTTAAGGGGTGGGAGGAGTCTCCTGGGGTTTGGGTATGAGGGGTATCCCGTTGGGGAGAGTTGGTGTGAGTCTGTACAATAATTATCCAGAAGCTGGAAGTGATTTTAATTCTTCGAGCTTTTTATGGGTAACTGTTGATGTAACACAGTTGGAACCATCTGAAGTTTGCGATTTACATTGCAATATGCAGATGGTTCCCAGTGCAAAGTAATTGCCCGTGGGAAGGTGCCCTGGAGCTCGGAAGTTGCAGCCCTAGAGCGGAAACTTGCGTGAATGGAGCACCCAACTCAGCTCAGAGGTGTTGAACAATATGTTAATTCAGATACTGAACCCTTAGTACTTTGTGTATTTACCCCCAATGGAAACCCAAAGTGAGTTGCAGTTGTGCTGACTACAGAACCAGGAGGAACTCTTTCGGAAAGGACACTGACCTCCATTCTGATCCCAGGTCCCAGACAAGAAACATGGAACTAGATTTTACGTGGGCAAGTCAGGCGTGCTGCCCAAGCCCCACCCCCACCCCATCCAGCCCACAAGCGTCAAATACGGCATTGGATCAGCAATATGACGTCATCACGCCAATCTCCCAAATTACAGGGGGCAAATGCCAAAATCGGCAGCCCCAATCCCCGCCATTTTGAAATGTTTAACTAGCAAGTCATTCAGCTCATGGACAACCCAAATGTCTGCAATTTTTCGTGGCCTGCTGTATTTTTCATGCATGGGACATAAAAAAGATTGAGAATGTTTTACAGCAGCGATGACGAGGTAAGACTGGGGGGAGGGAAAGGGTGGTACCGTGGCAGACTGTGGCAGCAGATTCTGCTGGTGAAGGTGGCACAATCCTCATGTCTCTTTAACTCATTTTTCAAAACCTTTTTGATCCTCAGTAGAAAAATAAAGACTGATTCAGAGAGCAGGGGGGTCTTTATAATTCTACCCGTGACCGACCTCCTATTCTCTCTGCCACGTTACATACGGACATGCAAATTAGGAGCAGCAATAGGCCACTCGGCCCCTCGAGCCTGCTCCACCATTCAATAAGATCACGGCAGATCTGATTTTAACCTCAACTCTTGATTTGGAAATATATCGCCGTTCCTTCATTGGGTCGAAGTCCTGGAATTCTCTCCCTAACAGCACTGTGGGTGTACGTACACCACATGGACTGCAGTGGTTCGAGAAGGCAGCTCACCCACCACCTTCTCAAGGGCAATTAGGGATGGGTAATAAATGCTGGCAAAGCCATAACCATAGCCCATGTATGAATAAACCATAATTCCCGCCTACCCTCGATAACCTTTCTCCCCCTTGCTTATCAAAAATATATCTACCTCTGCTTTAAAAATATTTCAATTCTGCTTCCACTGCCTTTTGAGGAAGAGAGTCCCAAAGATCATAACCCTCTGAGAGAAAAAAATTCTCATCTCTGTTCTAAATGGGCAACCCCTTAGTTTTAAACAGTGGCCCTTAGGACTAGTTTCTCCCACAAGAGGAAACATTCTCTCCACATCGACCCTGTCAAGATCCCTCAGGACCTTACATGTTTCAATCAAGTCGACTCTTACTCTTCTAAACTCCAGTGGGTACAAGCCTAGTCTGCCCAAACTATCCTCATAAGGCAACCTGCCCAATCCAGGTATTAATCTCATAAGCCTTCTCTGAACTGCTTCCAATGCATTTACATCCTTCCTTAAATAAGGAGACCAACGCTGTACACAGTACAGTAGATATGATCCAACTTATGTCGAATGGGACAGCTGATGGTCAGTGCCAAGCTACCCAAATCCCAGAGGGAATCTTGAAACAACTGCCAAAATGGTTTTGGCAATTTGTACTGTATGAGGAGAGGTTCTGAAATCAGGAAATGATGTCCCTGACTACTTATGATGATTTTATAGTAATTATAGATTTTAAAAGAATAAGGGGAAAGAAACATAATTACATTTAAACACAAGAACGGCTTTACACAGTAAACAGTGCTTTAAAACAGTTCCACAAGATCTTAACTCAGCTACTCACAGAGCTAACCATCCCCTTTTCTGTTCAGCAACTATCCTTATAGATTCTAAAATCTTTTGCATTGCAGTAATTTTTACCACACAGTGCCTTTTTCCTTGGGACCACTCAGTTTCCATTGTGCCTTTCTCACCCCACGAGGAGTGTAAAATCCAGTCTATTTACTCTGTTTCCCTCTCCACAGATGGTGCCTGATCTGCTGACTATTTCTAGCATTTACGTTGCTTCAAATTTCCAACATCCGCCATATTTTGCTTTTGACTTTAAAAAAGGCTGTTCACATAATTGTACAGGCTGTTAACGTTAGATAATGAAGTAGAAAAATTCAGCCAAAACTTGTGGTAATATAAATTAAAGTCTGTAGTCAGGAACTCTTTATATATTAGCCAATCTAAATAGGCCACCAACAACCCAATACTGGAGTTTAGACAACCGCGTACAGCAAAGGACATTATGTTATTTCCTGAAGGAACAAAATGTGTACTTTTTTGTGATTCTAAGATAGCCAAAGTGAGAATTCAGGAACACATCCAATTCTGTTCACACCACTACTGCTGTCACTTTCAAATCGAAGTTTGTGGTCTGCCACACAATTAGCTAGCAGGACTAGAAGGTTCAGTGTAGGCTATTTAGCCCCTCAACCTTGTCAAGACTGAGATCGATAGATTTCTATGTATTAAAAACATTGAGCGATACGGGGATAATGCAGGAAAATATTGTTGATGTAGAAGATGAGCCATGATCTCATTGAATAGTAGAGTAGGCTTGAAGAGCTGAATGGCCTATTCCTCCTATTTATGTTCTTGTTCTGCCATTGAATTAATTCATATCTGTTCTGTATCTTAACTTATGCCCATCCTGGTTCCACAAGGCTTAATATCCCTGCCTAACAAGACACTACCCATTTTAACTTCGAAGTGTCATTGATGTCAGACACAGTTTTTTTTGAGATGGGTGTTGGAGCAGAGATCGCTCCGGATTTCCACTGCCCTATATGTGTAGAACTGTTTTCTGGACATCAACCCTGACTGTCCAAGCTCTAAGGTTCTGCCCCCTTGTTCAGGACTCAAGGAAATAGGGCAAAACTGTCAAATCCTTTAATCATCTTAAACACGTCAATATAAGATCACCCCTTAATCTTAACTAGAGGGAGTACAATGTATTTGGAAGCAAGAGGAACTGGAGCAAAAGCAGTATGGATTAGTGGTGGGGGGTGTGCGGTAGTGGTCACAGAACTGACCATCCCCAGTGATCACAATCACACCAATTACTCATCTATTGTCAATGTGAAGCTTGTTTGTAATTAGAAATGTGGACCCAGTAAACATGGTGTGCAGCTCTGTTGGGTCTGAAGACTCAGACACTAATCCAACCACACGCACTCAACGATGGGAAAGGTGCTCAATCCTTTGCTTTAAAAGCCTTGCAGAGCATGATGATACAAATTTTAAATGAGGGTCAGTCTGGGTGTATAGATCCAATAGACACTGGCTCAGGCAACATGCATTGTAACCCAGCAATAATGGAGGATTTGTGCTATAGAGATGAACTTCATGTTGATAAACAGCTTTTTGGTGCCAAAAATCATGATTTACTTTTACTGCCAGTTCCAGAATAATCAGATATTATACTTCATTGAGTGTGAGGGTTTGGATTAATGTCTCTGGGTCTTCAGACCCAACAGAACTGCACACCATGTTTACTGGGTCCACATTTCTAATTACAAACAAGCTTCACATTGACAATAGATGAGTAATCGGTGAGATTGTGATTATCGGGGATGGTCAGTTCTGTGACCACTACCCCACCACTAATCCATACTGCTTTTGCTTCAGTTCCTCTTGCTCTCAAATATATTGTACTTCAAGTTAAGATTAAGGGGTGATCTTATCTTGACGTGTTTAAGATGATTAAAGGATTTGATAGTTTTGCCCTATTTCCTCGAGTCCTGAACAAGGGGCAGAACCTTAGAGTTTGGACAGTCAGGGTTGATGTCCAGAAAACAGTTCTACACATATAGAGCAGTGGAAATCTGGTGCTCTCTGCGGTCCAACACCCAACTCAAAAAAACTGAGGCTGACATCAATGACACTTCAAAGTTAAAATGGGTAGTGTCTTGTTAGGCAGGGATATCAAGCCTTGTGGAACCAGGATAGGAATAAGTTAATATACAGAACCGATATGAATTAATTCAATGGCAGAACAAGAACATAACTAGGAGGATGAGGCCATTCAGCTCTTCAATCCTGCTCCGCCATTCAATGAGATCATGATGCATCTTCTGTATCGACAATATTTACCTGCATTATCCTCGTATCGCTCAATGTTTTCAATACATAGAAATCTATCGATCTCAGTGTTGACAAGGTCAAGGGGCTAAATGGCATACACTAAGCCTTCTAGTCCTGTTGGCTAATTGTGTGGAAGACCACAAACTTCGATTTGAAAGTGACAGCAGTAGTGGTGAGAACTGAATTGGATGTGTTCCTGAATTCTCACTTTGGCTATCTTAGAATCACAAAAAAGTACACATTTTGTTACTTCAGGAAGTAACATCATGTCCTTCGCTGCACACATTTGTCTAAACTCCAGGGGAGGGCCTATGTGGATTGACTAATTCCCAGATAGAAAACAACTTAAAGTTGTAGATAATATGGCATAGAGGATTTTTTTTTTTGGGAAACCGGAACTGGAACAGATGGAATCTTAATCTTCCTTTCACCAAAAAAAATCTCTACTCATCTAAAAGACAATTGCATGATCATAGAGAGCTCAGTGCTAATAAGAATACATTTGAGTCTGAGGCTGGCTGGAGGAAAAGGTGGTGGGAAGGTTGGGGAAGCTTGCTTTAATTGAATTGATTCCCCTCTGGTCTTTGGACACCAATGTTCCATGTAGCCTTCAAATGAAGATTTGTCACACCCCACACTCCTTCCTCACATTTCCATTGTAGGACTGCATCCCAGCCAATGAGAACTCTTGTTGATGATGTCAGCTCAGGAGGAGCCCATCAAGGAGACATGGACAATTGTTCACCACCCTCCCAATCTGAAGGGGAGCCCAGTGGAAGACACATGGTCTATCACTGTTGAGTCTAGGTAAGCCAGGCAGTACTTCAAGCTACCATTAGCTCCAAGGTAGAAATTAAAGCAATTGTCAAAGAAAAGATTTTTATTTCAATTCACGTGGCACAACAATTCAATGCTACAAGTTCTTTCTTCCTGGAGAAAGCCAAATTGACCAGGTCTAGTTGGAAACATCACATACAAGCAAAGTAATCTGCAATCAGATACTAGATGCCATGTTAACTGGTCTCCTTTAGTGAGAGCTTGTCAAACAAGTACTCTCCCATCCCATTTTCAGGAGCTCCCAGACACTTCAGGTTGGTGATGTAGTCGCCAAGTTGCTTGATGGTCTTGACCTGCTCATCCAAAAAGTCTCTCTCCAGGAAGTCACACAGCTGGAAGAGAAAGAAACATTGCAACACTGTCAAAATGTAAAGACCAGGTCCTCTGCAGCCAATTCTCCTCATTCCTGCTTCTCATAGGAGACAGCTTGCAGGAAGTTATTTGCTGCATGTTCTGCTCAAGAAAAGCATCTTTTGATGAAACAAAGTGCTCCATTAATGGGAAATCTTCAGGTCATGGAAGGTGTGACATAACAGAGACTGGCATTGCATGTCCCAACCAAGTTGTGATAGCTGACAGACAGTTTGAGATATCAGTCAACAGATTGGGGATAATACCAGTGTTGACACAGACACCAGAGACACTGATCCAGAACATTGACTCAAGGGAATGCTACCAATAGAGCCACTGCTAAGTTGAAAAGCAAGTTCTTATTTTGTCCAGATTTTAGTCAATTGCAGTTTGCAATGTTGCTCACTTCAGATCAGTGAGCATGGATATTCTAGAATGTAGTCATTCAGGACAATGATGTTGGGTCTAATTGGTCGGTCATTTCAAAGGCAACAAAACAGTACAAAGTCTACCAGTGATCAGAATTAGGATGAAGTGAAGCTTACATGAGGGTCAGTCTCAGTGGTGGCGAGTTGGTGTAGATCCAGCAGACTCTGGTTCACATTCTTCTCCAGATCCAGGGCAACTTGCATTGCCTGTAGACTGTTGCCCCACTCATCCCTCTGGTTTCTGAAATGGTGAAAGACAGGTCAGTTATTGCAGGGTGCTTTCATCATATCCATTTGTTCTATTGTAGACTGAGCCAGTAGTGAGAGATCAGACAAGTGAAACTAAGTGAAGGAACACCTCTCTTTGTCAATCTAATGAATTGAAGCCACATCATTAAAAGTGGCAATTGCCCCAATTCCAACCTTAACATCTTTGAAGAGGATGTATCCTCCACGCTGGCTCTGGAATTTAATCAGCTTCTCTACATGTTCCTGGCTTCTCCTCAGACTGATGTTTGAAGAACTGGGAGAAATGGTTGAGGGCGATATCATCCTGGTCAAAGAAAGTCACCTGAAAGAACAATTCAAATTCCATTAACACCACTGACTCCAATTCTAATCCTCACAGTAGAGGAAGTCCTCTTCCAGCTTACTAACCATACTGACTATTCAACGTGAAGTCACATTAAATTCTGCCCCTTCTTCAGGTATATTTACCGGTCTATAAAACCAACTAGTTTCTAATTGTGAAGATTAGCCAGGTAGGGAACAAACCACCCAGCACTAGTTGAATATTTAAAGGAAGTGCAGTTTTGATAAAAATTCCCCATTTCACTCCTAGTAAATCAGGTTGCACTTAATGGAATTGGATTAACATCTACTCAATTCAACATTATTGAATTATTGAAACAGTAACAACTAACCACTTGAAAAATAGGAATTGATGTTATAGGTAATGAAAATGGGAATTTAAAAAGTCAATCTTGCCAGAAAGTTGTTAGACTTCATTAGGACAGTGAGAATTTAATAAATTGCTACCATATTCTTCCTATAGGGAATGTTAGTTGCATAAAGCATCTTTAACTACAAGATGACATTAGCTCAGCAGTGAGGTTATAGGACCAGTAACTCAGAACATGTTCAAGTCTCAGGCTGTCTAAACATTTTAAATAAGTAAGTAGGAAAACTAGTAATACAGTATCAGAAAAAGTAACCATGAAGCAGTCAAATTATTTAAAACACAACTAGTTCACCAATGAAAGCTGCTGTCTTTACCCAGTCTGGCCTACAAACTTCTCTGTTCCCACACTAATATTGATGACTCAACTCCCTTTTGAAATAACCAAAGCCATGCAATTGTGGCCGTTAAGGGGATGGGCAATAAATACCAGTCACATCCTGAGGATAAATATTCCAAAATTAACATAGTATAAATGGCCAACAGATGGAATATGCTAATGTATGGTGTAGATGATGTACCCCCTGATCCCAGTCAGTCATGGGTTAGACTTGAGAGAGGGGGATTGGAACCATACCTTGGAGTAACAATGCCTGCTCCTTACTACATCTGAACAGGTTACAAACTTTAAACAGATATGTCTAAGAATCAAATCACACACCTGGAGTCCAAGGTAGGACTCATCCCAGCATACTAGTTGCTTTTGGACATCACTAACATATCACTATGGCAATAATATAACAGCCAAATTTGGGGTTGAATTGACATTAGTTAGAACAGTAACACATCTCCAAACACACAATTCATCAAGTTGGGTTGAAATGGAGAAAGGGCTTATTTCAGTATTTAAACCATCAGAGACAACACTCACCATGGAAAGATAAGAGGCAGTGAGCTCCATGTTAATCTGATTGTTGACAGCAACTTCACAATCTGGGTGATAGTTTTGACAAACCTGGTACTCCATTATGTAAATGCAGGCTTAATTTTCACCAAAACACAAACCCAATCACAAATTTAGGAAAAACACCAACAATACCTAAAACATCACTTTATACTCCAGGGCCACAGCTTCATTTTATTAAGCAGGAAGTGACAACATCAATGATGGGCAGCCATTCTTGTTAACCAATCAAACAGCTGCCAGGTCCAATTGGGTTTCAATCAGCACAGGATAGGATCTGAAACACAGGAGCCAATCAGAATGTCAAAGGAAGGCATCCATTGATTGATAATTCAACCATGATGGAACTGCTGATTGATCTTTGACCATCTTAGAGTCATTAAGTCATAGAGGTCCACAGCACAAAAAAAGGCCCTTCAGCCGATCAAGTCTGTGCTGCTCCAAGAAGTACCTAACTATTCCAATCCCATTTTTCAGCAATAGGCACATAGCCTTGTGTGTTTAGACATTGCAAGTGTACATCCAAATACTTCTTCAGTATTCACAAATGCAAACTCTGAAAGTATCTCTACCTAAAAACTGACAATAAAATATACTCTCAAACATTAACTTGACAATTCATTGGAAGTATTAATGTAAAAAAACTAACACCATTAATGAAAAATTTAAGATGCTAATAACAGTCAAATAATTAAGAATGCGGATCAACATAAGTAGAAACATTGCCATAGTTAAAACACTGCCACAGTAAATGGACCATATCCAGAAAGGCAGTTACTATAGAAAACTCAGATATTTGAATTGGCCTGCCCGGGTAAAATGGCGGTGTGGAGCCGATTGGTCAGCTCTGCGACCGTCCCTGCCCATTCCACCGAGCCTGCCCGACGTGGGAACAATTCAGGTCTTTGTATCAGACTCCAGATCAGCATCAGAAGTGGGGAGGTAGATTGCAGTAGGGGAGTAGTTTTGGTTGAAGGGCCCCGAGTCTTGCTGGGTTAGGGTTTCAATGTCAGCCGCCATTTTCTGTGACCAAGCATGAATAATAACTGCACACATCCAAAACAGACAGGCCAGAAAAGCCCATGAACCATCAAGACTGTCCCACACTCATGAGGTCCGGAGCATGAGTGTGGGAAACACCGGAAAAGCCGGCATTTATTGCCCATCCCTAATTGCGTTTGTGAAGGTGATGGTGAACAAATTACTGTCTTCGTTTCAGCAAAATACCCTGAAGTAAGTCCTGTTCTTTCAGCACGTACTGAACAAAAACCAAAATGTCGTTGCAAAATCTATGAAAGGAAAACTCACTTGATCCCCATCTTCCCTTCCTCTCCTGCACATTGGGCAGGTTTTATGCTCCTATATGGGGAACAAGGGAGGGGAAGGTACAAATTACATGCTGCCAGCACCATTGTCACCATTTTCCTGGCGAGGGTATCGGCAACAGAAGGGCTACCTACCTGCAAGCTGCAGGTAGCCAATTAAGGTGGGTAAATGGCCATTTAAGGCCAACTAACAGAGATCGACACGATCACCATCTTGAGGCACCCTCTCTTTCTCTTACCTGAACTGCAGTCTTTATCTTCTTTTGATCTGGAGGGCCTCCTATTGGTCCTCAGACTTCAAGATTCTGCCCAGCATTTTAGTTGAATTGTGAGCCCATCCTCTGGCCATTGATGTGCCAATTCGAAGGAAAATCACTGCTTGTGATTGTTCTCGACCCAGAGCGGGGTCATGACCCCCATTTGATGGAGAATGCACCAGGGAGCTATTGTCCCTCAAGCTTTTGTTCAATTCAAAAATGCATCCTCCACAGCAATGCCTCAACCAATCAGAGTCAACTTGTCAACCAATCAGCACCTTTTTCTCATAGAGTTTAATTTTTGTTCCCTTTCAAATTTGGCATTCTTGCATCTGTCCTGATGAGTGCAAGGTGAAAAGCTTTGATAGCATGTCTCTTTTTTCAGCAATTCTCAAGTTCGGTACTACCAAGAGACTACACAGCTAATTATTGGCTAGTCACACAATGTTACTTCAAGTAATTCAATGCAGGCGGAGAGGAGACAATAACAAACACAAATTCAAGCAGAGAAACTAACCTCTCCATTTATTTTCTCAATAGACCATCAACCAGATTCACGAGCACCTAATTGGGGCCTTTCTCACGTACTTTATTGGGAATCTCTACTTCTGTCTCCAGGTGGCACTCACCTACAAGATACAACCAAGGCATGGAGGGAAGTGGATTGGCCCAGTTCGGATAATCTGCTGCCTTGTCTGCACAGTCTGTCTCATCCTGTGTATCCTTTAGCCAGAAGCCAATATATTGATTAACATTATCAACGTGCACAAAGACTGTGTGACTGCATCACATTCGTTCAAATCTGACCCAGGATAAGAAGGGATGATGAAAAGAATGGTTCCAGGGAGGAATTTCAGTTACATTGATAGCTTGGAGAAGCTGGGGCTGTTTTCCTTGGAGAAGAGAAGGCTGAGAGGAGATTTGATAGAGGTGTTCAAAATCATGAGGGGTTTGTACAGTAGATGGGGAGAAACTGTTGCCACTGGTGGAAGGATTGAGAATGAGAGGGCACAGATTTAAGTTAATTGGTGAAAGAGACAATGGAGACGTGAGGAGAAACTTTTTCACACAGCGAGTGGTTAGGATCTGGAATGCGCTGCCTGAGAGTGTGGTGGAGGCAGGTTCCATCAAGACATTCAAGAGGGAATTGGATTATTATCTGAAAAGAAAGAACGTGCAGGGTTATGAGGAATGGCACTAGTTGCATTGCTCATTTGGAGAACCAGCACCTCATGATGGGAAGAAAGGCCACCTTCTGTGCTGTGCTGTGATTGTGTGAAGATCCCATTTTCTGAAGAGGTTCAGTGAGCCAGAGAGACATTTCTTCTCAGGGACCTGATCAAATTGGCACTCTGAGCTCCCCCGGGAGCTTTAGTGTTGACAGGCCTCGGAGACCAGAAGGCCTCAGGCTCTATTCCTGCTTTTCGGTGGTGCAGCAGGTACTGACACTTTGATTGTCCTCTGGGCCCTGGGACTAGATGGAGAATCCGGGGTCAGGTGGGGCGGCGTGAAATCCACCTGAATTCTTGCTGACTATGGAATGTCAGCCAGTTGGGATAGATACTGGAGGTGAGCCAGCATCTGGGGAATAGTCACTTCATGACAAGTTAGGAGACTCAATAAGACAGATCAGGAGAGAAAGTCCTTCATCTCATACGCGGTATTCTGGAACTAAAGCACCATCTTTGAACCTGTTTCCTTGACCATTCCACCAGTGGTGCTGCTGCACAATTGGAAGAGGAGAACAGCAGCGGCGATATGTGAATGGATTGCTGGAATGGTTCTCCTCCTCCTCTTTGGACTCTTTGCCGTGGATTTTCGGCACATTAACGGTCAATACTTCCACGTCATGCTGGAAAAGACCAGGATCCAAAACTCAACCACCACACTGGAGTTATAGCAGGAGCCTTATCGAACTGCAGTGACAATTCTTTTTTAAGAGAAAAATAACATTTTATAGACAATGACCAGGTAAGCTGTCTATGTGATGTTGATTGAGAGATCAATATTGACCAGGTCACTGGGGAGAACTCCCCCTGCCCTTCTTCGAAGCAGTGCTGTGATATCTTTTATGTCCGCCTGTGAAGTCAATATCACAGCACTGCTTCGAAGAATGGCAGGGGGAGTTCTCCCCAGTGGCCTGGTCAATATTGATCCCTTAATCAACACCACATAGACAGCTTACCTGGTCATTATCACATTGTTAGTGGGAGCATCCTGTGGACAAATTGATTGTCGTTTATCCATCATCCCTATGTTCGCTAACCCACAATCTTTCAATTTTAAAATCCTCATGCTTGCTTTTAACAGCCTCACCTCTCCCACTCTCCATCATCTCCTCCAGCTCTACAACCCTTCCAGATCTCTGCAATTCTCCAAATCCGGCATTTTGCTCACTCCCGATTATTATCTTTCCGATATTGGCGACAGTGCCTCGAATGGCCTAGTCGCTAAACTCTGCAATTCCCTCTCTAAACCTCTCTTCCTGTCTTGCCCTCCTCCTTTAGACTCAGGTTAAAGCCTACTCCATTGTCTAAACTTTTGGTAAGTTGACCCAATATTTCCTTAGGTAGCTCGGTGTCAAATTTTATTTGATAATCTCTCCTGTGAAGCACCTTGGACTGTTCCACTAAATTCCAGGTGGTATATAAATCTAAGTTGTTGTTGCTGTCCTTCCTACCATTCCAACAGTGAGTGCAAGTACCTCAGTAGTTGTAAAGCACTTTGGCACATCCTGAGATTATAAAAAGGTGGCATAGAATTGCCTTTGTATCTGTATTGCTGTTAATCCAGTGCCCTGACATGGTCAGGCACAGTCAGTTCTCCATAACAATTCCATGAGTTGATTCGTAGGAACAGGAGGAGGCCATTCAGCCCATCCTGCTTGTTCCTAGCTTCAATGGATCATGGTGACATCTATCTTAATGCCATACAGAGGTTACTAGAATTGGCGAACACAGATTAATCAAGCTGGGTAAAAACAAGCAGAAGGATATTGGCCAGAGGATGGGCTCACAATCCAACTTAAATGCTGGGCAGAATCTTGAAGTCGGAGGGCCAATAGGAGGCCCTCCAGATCAAAAGAAGATAAAGACTGCAGTTCAGGTGAGAGAAAGAGAGGGTGCCTCAAGATGGTGATCGTGTCGATCTCTGTTAGTTGGCCTTAAATGGCCATTTACCTACCTTAATTGGCTACCTGCAGCTTGCAGGTAGGTGGCCCTTCTGTTGCCAATACCCTCACCAGGAAAATGGTGACAATGGTGCTGGCAGCATGTAATTTGTACCTTCCCCTCCCTTGTTCCCCATATAGGAGCATAAAACCTGCCCTATGTGCAGGAGAGGAAGGGAAGATGGGGATCAAGTGAGTTTTCCTTTCATAGATTTTGCAACAGCATTTTTGGTTTTTATTTAGTCCGTGCTGAAAGAACAGGACTTACTTCAGGGTATTTTGTTGAAACGAAGACAGTAATTTGTTCACCATCACCTTCGCAAATGCAATTAGGGATGGGCAATAAATGCCGGCTTTTCCGGTGTTTCCCACACTCATGCTCCGGACATCATGAGTGTGGGACAGTCTTGATGGTTCATGGTCTTTTCTGGCCTGTCTGTTTTGGATGTGTGCAGTTATTATTCATGCTTGGTCACAGAAAATGGCGGCTGACATTGAAACCCTAACCCAGCAAGACTCGGGGCCCTTCAACCAAAACTACTCCCCTAAAGCAATCTACCTCCCCACTTCTGATGCTGATCTGGAGTCTGATACAAAGACCTGAATTGTTCCCACGTCGGGCAGGCTTGGTGGAATGGGCAGGGACGGTCGCAGAGCTGACCAATCGGCTCCACACCGCCATTTTACCCAGGCAGGCCAATTCAAATACCTGAGTTTTCTATAGTAACTGCCTTTCTGGATATGATCCATTTACTGTGGCAGTGTTTTAACTATGGCAATGTTTTTACTTATGTTGATCCACATTCTTAATTAGTTGTCTGTAATTAGCATCTTAAATTTTCCATTAATGGTGTTAGTTTTTTTACATTAATACCTCCATTCAAATGTCAAAATAAGGTTTGAGAGTATATTTTATTGTCAGTTTTTAGGTAGAGATACTTTCAGAGTTTGCATTTGTGAATACTGAAGAAGTATTTGGATGTGCACTTGCAATGTCTAAACACACAAGGCTATGTGCCTATTGCTAAAAATGGGATTGGAATAGTTAGGTACTTGTTGAAGCAGCGCAGACTCGATCGGCTGAAGGGCCTTTTTTTGTGCTGTGGACCTCTATGACTTAATGACTCTAAGATGGTCAAAGATCAATCAGCAGTTCCATCATGGTTGAATTGTCAATCAATGGATGCCTTCCCTTGACATTCTGATTGGCTCCTGTGTTTCAAATCCTATCCTGTGCTGATTGAAACCCAATTGGACCTGGCAGCTGTTTGATTGGTTAACAAGAATGGCTGCCCATCATTGATGTTGTCACTTCCTGCTTAATAAAATGAGGTTGTGGCCCTGGAGTATAAAGTGAAGTTTTAGATATTGTTGGTGTTCATTTTAAATTTGTGATTGGGTTTGTGTTTTGGTGAAAATTAAGGAAAAGAAGCCTGCATTTACAAAATGGAGTATCAGGTTTGTCAAAACTATCACCCAGATTGTGAAGTTGCTGTCAACAATCAGATTAACATGGAGCTCACTGCCTCCTATCTTTATCTTTCCATGGTGAGTTTTGTCTCTGAAGGTTTAAATGCTGAAATAAACCCTTTCCCCATTTCAACCCAACTTGATATATTGTGTGTTTGGAGATTTGTTACTGTTCTAACTAATGTCAATTCAACCCCAAATTTGGCAGTAATATTGTTGCCATAGTGATATGTTAGTGATGTCCAAAAGCAACTAGTAGGCTGAGATGAGTCCTACCTTGGACTCCAGGTGTGTGATTTGATTCTTAGACATGTCTGTTTACTGTGTGTAACCTGTTCAGATGTAGTAAGGAATAGGCATGTTACTCCCAGGCATGATTCCAATCCCCCTCTCTCTCAAGTCTAACCCATGACTGACTAGGATCAGGTGGTACATCATCTACACCATACATTAGCATATTCTATCTGTTGGCCATTTATACTATGATAATCTTGGAATATTTATCCCCAGGATGTGACTGGTATTTATTGCCCATCCCCCTTAACTGCCACAATTGCATGGCTTTGGTTATTTCAAAAGGGAGTTGAGTCATCAATATTAGTGTGGGAACAGAGTAGTTTGTAGGCCAGACTGGGTAAAGACAGCAGCTTTCATTGGTGAACTAGTTGTGTTTGACTGCTTCATGGTTACTTTTTCTGATACTGTATTACTAGTTTGCTTTATTACTTATTTTAAATGTTCAAGTCTCAGACAATCTAAACATGTTCTCTGGGTGACTAGTCCTGTAACTTCACTGCTAAGCTAATGTCATCTTGTAGTTAAAGATTCTCTATGCAACTAACATTCCCTATAGGAAGAATATGGTAGCAATTTATTTAAATTCTCACTGTCCCAATGAAATCTAACAACTTTCTGGCAAGATTGTGACTTTTTAAATTCCAATTTTCATTACCTATAACATCAATTCCTATTTTTCAAGTGGTTAGTTACTGTTTCAATAATTCAATGTTGAATTGAGTAGATGTTAAATCAGTTTGCACTTAATGAAATTGGATTATTAGGACTGAAATGGGAATTTTTATCAAAACTGCACTTCCTTCAAATATTCAACTAGTGCTGGGTGGTTTGTTCCCTACCTGGCTAATCTTCACAATTGGAAACTAGTTGGTTTTATAGACCGGTAAATATACCTGAGGAAGGGGCAGAATTTAATGTGACTTCATGTTGAATAGTCAGTATGGTTAGAAAGCTGGAAGAGGACTTTCTGTACTGTGAGGATTAGAATTGGGGTCAGTGGTGTTAATGGAATTTGAATTGTTCTTTCAGGTGTCTTTCTTTGACCAGGATGATGTCGCCCTCAACCATTTCTCCCAGTTCTTCAAACATCAGTCTGAGGAGAAGCAAGAACATGTAGAGAAGCTGATTAAATTCCAGAGCCAGCGTGGAGGATACATCCTCTTCAAAGATGTTAAGGTTGGAGTTGGGGAAATGTCCACTTTTTAATGATGTGGCTTCAATTCATTAAATTGACAAAGAGAGAGGTGTTCCTTCACTTAGTTTCAATTGTCTGATCTCTCACTACTGGCTCAGTCTATAATAGAACAAAGGGATATGATGAAAGCACCCTGCAATAACTGACCTGTCTTTCTCCATTTTAGAAACCAGAGAGGGATGAGTGGGGCAACAGTCTACAGGCAATGCAAGTTGCCCTGGATCTGGAGAAGAATGTGAACCAGAGTCTGCTGGATCTACACCAACTTGCCACCACTGAGACTGACCCTCATGTAAGCTTCACTTCATCCTGATTCTGATCACTGGTAGACTTTGTACTGTTTTATTGCCTTTGAAATGATCATCCAATTAGACCCAACACCACATTGTCCTGAATGACTACATTCCAGTATATCCATGCTCACTGATCTGAAGTGAGCAACATTGCAAACTGCAATTGACTAAAATGTGGACAAAATAAGAACTTGCTTTTCAACTTAGCAGTGGCTCTATTGGTAGCACTCCCTTGAGTCAATGTTCTGCATCAGTGTCTCTAGTGTGTGTCAGCACTGGTATTATCCCCATTGTCCTGGCCAATATCCAATCTGTTGATGGACATCACAAACTCTCAGTCAGCTATCACAACTGTCTGCTTCACTTTAAAGGTGCTTGGGACATGCAATGCCAGTCTGTTATGTCACTCCTTTCATGACCTGAAGATTTCCCATTAATGGAGCACTTTGTTTCATCAAAAGATGCTTTTCTTGAGCAGAACATGCAGCAAATAACTTCCTGCAAGCTGTCTCCTATGAGAAGCAGGAGTGAGGAGAATTGGCTGCAGAGGACCTGGTCTTCACATTTTGACTGTGTTGCAATGTTTCTTTCTCTTCCAGCTGTGTGACTTCCTGGAGAGACACTTTTTGGATGAGCAGGTCAAGACCATCAAGCAACTTGGCGACTACATCACCAACCTGAAGCGTCTGGGAGCTCCTGAAAATGGGATGGGAGAGTACTTGTTTGACAAGCTCTCACTAAAGGAGACCAGTTAACATGGCATCTAGTATCTGATTGCAGATTACTTTGCTTGTATGTGATGTTTCCAACTAGACCTGGTCAATTTGGCTTTCTCCAGGAAGAACTTGTAGCATTGAATTGTTGTGCCACATGAATTGAAATAAAAATCTTTTCACTGACAATTGCTTTAATTTCTACCTTGGAGCTAATGGTAGCTTGAAGTACTGCCTGGCTTACCCAGACCCAATGTTGATAGACCATGTGTCTTCCACTGGGCTCCCCTTCAGATTGGGAGGGTGGTGAACAATTGTCCATGTCTCCTTGATGATCTTTTAAATGAAAACCAAATCAACAAAATTGGGATAAATCAGGCACAGCCCCTAATTCAGGTCAGCTGTAAATCCAAGGACAAAAATTTAAAGGAACCTTACAAACTTTAAATCAAAATGTGATTAAAGGGGTCAACAAAACACCCCAGTCCCTGCGGTGTCCACTGAGCACGGAAAGCCTCGAGAGTGTCAGCAGACACCGCGTGCTCCTTCTCCAGGGACATCCGGCAGCGAACGTAGCCGCGGAAGAGGGACAAACAATCGGGCGGGACTCCCCCGTCGCTCGCCTGCTGCCTGGACCTGTTAATGGCCATCTTGGCCAGGCCCAGGAGCAGGTTCACGCGGAGGTCTTCCTCCTTCCCGACCCCCTTCTGCACCGGGTGCCCGTAGATCAGGAGCGTGGGACTGAAGTGCAAACAAAACATCAATAAAAGGTTTTTCAAATAACTAAAAAGGGAGCGGAGCCTACAACACCCTGTGTATACATGGTCCACAGACTCCACAAGACCGCAAAAAGGGCACGTGTCCTGAGAGTCCGTGAACCTATGCATCCTCTTATTATAGGGGACTGCTGCATGCAACACCCTCCAACCCAGGTCCCCGATAGAAAGGGGGAGGACACCTCCGTAGAGGGCCTCCCATCGGGGGCCTCCGCCGCCGGACGGCAACAAGGCACGCCAGGGCGTGTCCGGTCGATGGACAAGGGCGAGAAAATGGAAGGTGTGCAGCAGCAGTCCGTACAAAAAGCCCCTCTTTGCCGTGCCAAAAGGCACGGAGGGCATGTCCCCGAGGCGGCTCATAGTGCGGGGCACCAGCACCCGAGGGAGGGTTTGGGCTTGGGGCCAATGTGGAATTCCGTCCGAATGGGAACGTTCAGACGGAAGACCACCACGCACCTGGGCCACCTCAAGACCCAAAATAACGTCGGGTCCGAGCACGGTGTCTCCTTGATAATCTTTTAAATGAAAACCAAATCAACAAAATTGGGATAAATCAGGCACAGCCCCTAATTCAGGTCAGCTGTAAAACCAAGGACAAAGTTTAAAGGAACCTTACAAACTTTAAATCAAAATATGATTAAAGGGGTCAACAAAACACCCCAGTCCCCGCGGTGTCCACCGAGCACGGAAGGCCTTGAGAGTGTCAGTAGACACGGCGTGCTCCCTCTCCAGGGACATCCGGCAGCGAAAATAGCCGCGGAAGAGGGACAAACAATCGGGCGGGACTCCCCCGTCGATCGCCCGCTGCCTGGACCTGTTAATGGCCAACTTGGCCAGGCCCAGGAGAAGGTTCACGAGGAGGTCCTCCTCCTTCCCGACCCCCTTCCGCACCGGGTGCCCATAGATCAGGAGCGTGGGGCTGAAGTGCAAACAAAACATCAATAAAAGGTTTTTCAAGTAACTAAAAAGGGAGTGCAGCCTACAACACCCTATGTATACATGGTCCATGGACTCCACAAGACCGCAAAAAGGGCACGTGTCCTGAGAGCCCGTGAACCTATGCATCCTCTTATTATAGGGGACTGCTGCATGCAACACCCTCCAACCCAGGTCCCCGATAGAAAGGGGGAGGACACCTCCGTAGAGGGCCTCCCATCGGGGGCCTCCGCCGCCGGACAGCAACAAGGCACGCCAGGGCGTGTCCGGGCGATGGACAAGGGCGAGAAAATGGAAGATGTGCAGCAGCAGTCCTTACAAAAAGCCCCTCTTTGCCGTGCCAAAAGGCACGGAGGGCATGTCCCCGAGGCGGCTCATATTGCGGGGCACCAGCACCCGAGGGAGGGTTCGGGGCTTGGGGCCAATGTGGAATTCCGTCCGAATGGGAACGTTCAGACGGAAGACCACCGCGCGCCTGGGCCACCTCAAGACCCAAAATAACGTCGGGTCCGAGCACGATGTCTCCTTAATGGGCTCCTCCTGAGCTGACATCATCAACAAGAGTTCTCATTAGCTGGGATGCAGTCCTACAATGTGTGGGGTCTGACAAATCTTCATTGGACACCAATGTTCCATGTAGCCTTCAAAGACCAGAGGGAAATCAATTCAATTAAAGCAAAGTTTACCCTTCCCACCACCTTTTCCTCCAGCCAGCCTCAGACTCAAATGTATTCTCATTAGCAATGGTTCTCTATGATCATGCAACTGTCTTTCAAATGAGTAGAAATTTTTTTTTTGATGAATAGAAGATTAAGATTCCATCTGTTCTTGTTCTGTTTTCCCCCAAAAAAGCCCATCCTCGATGCCATATCATCTACAACTTTAAGTTGTTTTCTATTGGGGAATTAGTCAATCCACATAGGCCCCCACAGCCTGGAGTTTAGACAAACACCTACAGCAAAGGACTTTGTTATTTCCTAAAGGAACAAAATTTGTCCTTTTTCGTGATTCTAAGATAGCCAAAGTGAGAATTCAGGAACACATCCAATTCTGTTCACACCACTACTGCTGTCACTTTCAAATCGAAGTTTGTGGTCTGCCACACAATTAGCTAGCAGGACTAGAAGGCTTAGTGTAGGCCATTTAGCCCCTCGACCTTGTCAAGATTAGAAATCGATAGATTTCTATGTATTAAAAACATTGAGTGATATGGGGATAATGCAGGTAAATAGTGTTGATGTAGAAGATGAGCCATGGTCTCACTGAATGGTGGAGTAGGCTTGAAGAGCTGAATGGCCTACTCCTCCTATTTATGTTCTTGTTTTGTCATTGAATTAATTCATATCTGTTCTGTATATTAACTTATGCCCCTTCTAGTTCCACAATGCTTAATATCCCTGCCTAACAAGACACTACCCATTTTAACTTTGAAATGTCATTGATATCTGCCTCAGGTTTTTTTGAGTTGGGTGTTGGAGCAGAGAGAGCTCCAGATTTCCGCAGCCCTATATGTGTAGAATTGTTTTCTGGACATCAACCCTGACTGTCCAAGCTCTAATGTTCTGCCCCCTTGTTCGGGACTCAAGGGAATAGGGCAAAACTATCAAATCCCTTAAACATCTTAAACACCTCAATATAAGATCACCCCTTAATCTTGAATATGTAAGATCCTGAGGGATCTTGACAGGGTCGATGTGGAGAGAATGTTTCCTCTTGTGGGAGAAACTAGTCCTAAGGGCCACTGTTTAAAACTAAGGGGTTGCCCATTTAGAACAGAGATGAGAATTTTTTTCTCTCAGAGGGTTATGATCTTTGGGACTCTCTTCCTCAAAAGGCAGTGGAAGCAGAATCAAAATATTTTTAAAGCAGAGGTAGATATATTTTTGATAAGCAAGGGGGTGAAAGGTTATCGAGGGTAGGCGAGAAGTATGGTTATGGCTGGGCCAGCATTTATTACCCATCACTAGTGGCCCTTGAGAAGGTGGTGGGTGAGCTGCCTTCTCGAACCACTGCAGTCCATGTGGTGTAGGTACACCCACAGTGCTGTTAGGGAGAGAATTCCAGGACTTCGACCCAATGAAGGAACGGCGATATATTTCCAGATCAAGAGTTGAGATTAAAATCAGATCAGCCGAGATCTTATTGAATGGTGGAGCAGGCTCGAGGGGCCGAGTGGCCTATTGCTGCTCCTAATTTGCATGTCCGTATGTAACGTGGCAGAGAGAATAGGAGGTCGGTCACGGGTAGAATTATAAAGACCCCCCTGCTCTCTGAATCAGTCTTTATTTTTCTATTGGGGATCAAAAAGGTTTTGAAAAATGAGTTAAAGAGACATGAGGATTGTGCCACCTTCACCAGCAGAATCTGCTGCCACAGTCTGCCACGGTACCACCCTTTCCCTCCCCCCAGTCTCACCTCGTCATCGCTGCTGTAAAACATTCTCAATCTTTTTTATGTCCCATGCATGAAAAATGCAGCAGGCCACAAAAATTGCAGACATTTGGGTTGTCCATGAGCTGAATGACTTGCTAGTTAAACATTTCAAAATGGCGGGGATTGGGGCTGCCGATTTTGGCATTTGCCCCCTGTAATTTGGGAGATTGGCGTGATGACGTCATATTGCTGATCCAATGCCGTATTTGACGCTTGCGGGCTGGATGGGGTGGGGGTGGGGCTTGGGCAGCACGCCTGACTTGCCCACGTAAAATCTAGTTCCATGTTTCCTGTCTGGGACCTGGGATCAGAATGGAGGTCAGTGTCCTTTCCGAAAGAGTTCCTCCTGGTTCTGTAGTCGGCACAACTGCAACTCTCTTTGGGTTTCCATTGGGGGTAAATACACAAAGTACTAAGGGTTCAGTATCTGAATTAACATATTGTTCAACACCTCTGAGCTGAGTTGGGTGCTCCATTCACGCAAGTTTCCGCTCTAGGGCTGCAACTTTCGAGCTCCAGGGCACCTTCCCACGGGCAATTACTTTGCACTGGGAACCATCTGCATATTGCAATGTAAATCACAAACTTCAGATGGTTCCAACTGTGTTACATCAACAGTTACCCATAAAAAGCTCGAAGAATTAAAATCACTTCCAGCTTCTGGATAATTATTGTACAGACTCACACCAACTCTCCCCAATGGGATACCCCTCATACCCAAACCCCAGGAGACTCCTCCCACCCCCTAGCTACTACCCCCACACCCGATAGGACTCCTCATCCACATGATTCCCCCCTCCATGGGACCTCCTCCCTCCCCCTGGGACTCCCACCCCATCCCCACCAAGGCCTGACCCAACCCCCCACCACACCCCTCAAATCCTACCCACTTACCTTAGTACACTTCCCTTATCAAAGACCTTTAAACTTGGCTGGACCTTTAACCTTACCTGGTTTACGCCAGCTGGGTGCCGTTAAAAAGGGGGCGTGGTTTAGTTACCTTCGCCTCTACAGCCCTCGACACTAGGCCCAGGGATGCGCTATACTGCCCAGATCTCGCCTGGCCTGAGTCGGAAGGTCGGGCGAGATAGGATCAGTTGGATTTTCAGGCTCAATCCGACTCAGTTGCCACTCCAGCAGAGTTATGGCCCTTCATTTTAAAAAAAAGAACAATTTGAATAATGCTATTATTGCAGATTACATCAGTTAGATGTCCTGCGGGTACTGACAATGATGCTGTGCCATAGTAAAGGGTGGGCGTGCCAACTCTCCAGGATTACCCCGAGGGTTTCCAAGAATTAAATGTTAATCGCTTGGATATTGCTGTTGGCAAAACTGGGAGATAAATCATGGTCAAAACAAAAGCATTTTCTTTGAACGCTTTCATTTAGTTACACAAACGATTAGAGATCTGGGGAAGATCCTTGGGAGAGTCTATTTGCTTTCCAATTGGCGTGGGAAATGGGGCACCACAAGGATGGCTAGATCAGGTGATCAATGGCGGGAATGTGGGGGCAAGAGTTGGAGGTGAAAGGTCATGTGATGAGTTCTCTTGGAATATGTCGGGAATCTTGACAACTTGTAGTAATTACGATTTTATTTAGCGTGAAATGTACCTTTAAGAATAATACTTGTTAAGGAAGATCACACGATCTGCAGTAACCAATAGGAGAGTAATGTGGGCTACCTCAGCAGTCAGTCTAAAGGTGGAGTTGGAGTTGAAAGCACATGTGTAGTTGCTGCTAAGTATATTGTAAATAAACTTAATGTTTCCACTCAAGAAGTGTCTGCAGATCAACTCAATCATTAACAGCACAACTCAGCCACCCTACAATACAACTCTATTTTGTAGGCTTATTCCAGAGGATGACTAAAGTGTCCTCCTGTGCTAGCGAGCTATGTTAGGACTTTTCAAGCCTTTGACTTTGTGTACTATGTAGGGATGTGTTCATGTGTTACCCAGGTCTCATAGGAAGGGACATAGGCACTGGAGGAGGCCATTCAGCCCCTCATATCTGCTTTGCCATTTAATTAGATTACAGCATCTCTGTATCTTAACTCAGTTTACCCATCTTAGTTCCATAAAGCTAAATAACCTTGCCAAAGTTCAAAAAGATAAAAACAGAAAAATGCGGATCCTGGAAATCGTAAACAAAAGTTCTGTTGAAGGGTCATGAGGACTCGAAACGTCAACTCTTTTCTTCTCCACCGATGCTGCCAGACCTGCCGAGTTTTTCCAGGTTATTCTGTTTTTGTTTTGCCAAAGTTCAATCCTATCAATGTCAGTTTCGACATTTTCATTGATCACCCTCCAGCCTCAGCAACTGTTTGAGTGGAAGTTCTAAATTTCCTCCACTGTTTTTGTGAAGTGCTTCCTGACATCACCCCTAAATAGCCTAACTCTAATTTTAATGATACGCCCCCTGTCCTTTTTTTAAACTTACTCTTGGGCTGTGGGCATCACTAGCAAGGCCAGCATTTATTGCCCTTGAGAAGGTAGTGGTGAGCCGCCTTCTTGAAACGCTGCAGTCCATATGGTGTAGGTACACCAACTGTGCTGTTAGGGAGGGAGTTCTAGAATTTTGACCCAGCGACAGTGAGGTAACACTGACATGGTTCCAAGTCAGGACGGTGAGTGACTTGGGGATGGGACAGGGGGGCTCAGTGGTGGTGGTTTTCCCATGCATTTGCTGCCCTTCATCTTCTGGATGAGAAAGGTTGCAAGTCTAGAAAGCGATGTCAAAGCAGCTTTGGCAAGTTGCTGCTGTGCATCTTGTACTCTGTAGCCACAGTAGGCTGATGGTGGAGGGTGTGTTTGTTTAAGGTACTGGATGGGGTGTTGATCAAGGAGGCTGCCTTAGCCTGGGTGATGCTGAGCTTCTTGAGTGTTAGAACTGCACTCATCTAGGCAAGTGGAGAGTACTCCATCACACTCTTGATTTAACTCTTGCTGATGTTGGAAGGACTCTGGAGAGTCAGGAGGTAAATCACTCACAGTATAACCAGAGCCAGGCCTGCTTTTGTAGTTTGCCTTTGTGTTTATGTGGCTGGTCAAAAAACTGAACTGGAATCGATTCTCTTTCTTACAGAATACTTTAAGTCCACGTTGCTGTTCATTTGCAGATATCTCAATTTGTCAATACAGAATTAGTGTTTATTCACCAGTGAGACAACAGCGCTGAGAACAGTCTTTTTAAACCTGAAATTGTGCAGAAAGACCTGAGTCGCTGGGCTCCGAGGACTTGAGTGTCAGGATACAAAGGAGACAGGTAATTCATCCCTGTGCAAAGCAGTTCCACCACATAAATGTGGGAAAAAAAACACTACAATCAGAAAAAAACAGATCATGTTGACATCGGAACTCAATGTTGGAAAAAGTCTTTTGTGGCATAATAATTTCTTCCCTGAGACACGGTAAAGAAATACATGTCACTGAATACTACTGGGTTGGTTAAGCATGAGTGATTTCCCACGGCAGTGATAACCCAGTCTCAGCCTTACTACTGGAGATGGTTGAAGGTGAAGACTATGCTCTCCCTTCCCTGTCAGGCACCACTTACTAAACGTTTGGTCATCCTAAGACTGCAAAAAGCTGCAGTTCAGAGGGATCTGGATATCTTTGTACATGAATCACAAAATGTCAACATGCAGGTACAGCAATTAATTAGGAAGGTAAATGGAATGTTGGCCATTATTGCAAGGGAGATGGGAGTATAAAATTAGGGAAGTCTAGCTACAACTGTAGAGGACATTGGTCAGACCACACCTGGAGAGCTGTGTACAGTTTGGGACTCCTTACTTAAGAAAGGATATACTTGAATTGGAAGCTATTCAGAGAAGGTTCACCAGGCTGATTCTTGGGATGAAGGGGTTACCTTATGGGAAAGGTTGAGCAGATTGGGCCTGTACTCATTGGAGTTTAGAAAAATGAGAGGTGATTTTCTTGAAACATATAAGATTCTGAGGGGCCTTGACAGGGTAGATGCTGAGAGCATGTTTCCTCTCATGGAGGGATCTAGAACTAGGGGTCACAGCTTAAAGATAAGGGGTCTCCAATTTAAGACGGAGATGAGAAGGAATTTCTTCTCTTTGGAATTCTCTTCCCCAGAGACCAATGGAGGCTGAATACATTAAGGCTGAGTGAGACAGATTTTTGATTGACTAAGGAATCAAGGGTATGGGAGAACAGGCAGGAAGGTGGAGCTGAGGCCACAATCAGATCAGCCATGGTCTCATTGAATGATGGAGCAGGCTCGAGGGGCTGAATGGCTTCTTCCTGCTCCTATTTCTTATGAACTGATGATCTTATGATCATTTCCCAGCCGAAGGTGGGACCGAACTTGAAGAGGAAAAAAATGTAAGATTATGGGGAAAGAGCCTGGCAGTAGGACTGAGATCTCTTCAAAAAAGCTAGTGCAGACCCAGTGGGCCAAATGGCCTCCTTCTATACTGCATTCCTCTACAAAAGGCCACATTCTGCTCAAATAAGACTAAGCATCTGATTCCATGGCTGGATTTAAATTCCGGTCTGACAATGTACAAATCATGCAGTTTCCGTTGTTCATCAGAATTCATTACAAGCCATTGGACAGCATATAAATTAACTAAATACAATGATCAAGCTTGTTTCCTGATTCTTTTCTTTAAAAACACACTTAACTTGCCTTTGTTCTAGAATCTTGTATGTAATATAATTATACACAAATGTCCCTCTCCTAGGGAACGTGGTCTTTGCTATGTATAATATTAGTACCTCTACGTTTTTTATTCATTCATGGGATGTGGGCATTGCTGGCTAGGCCAGCATTTATTGCCCACCCCATACCTGCCCTCATTTAGAGGGCATTTTGTTTTAAGAGACAACCACATTGGGTCTAGAGTCACATGTAGGCCAGACCAGGTAAGGACAGTAGATTTCCATCCCTAAAGGACATTAGGGAATCAGATGGGTTTTTACAAAAATCAACAATGGTTTCATCGTTAGATGTTTAATTCCAGATTTTTTAATTACAGAATCATGCAGGGTCCCCTGAGCATTATGGTGAATTGCTGGAATACTAGGCCAGTGACAATATCATTATGCCACTACCTCCCCACACTGCTTGATATTGTGGATTAACCTGTAGAAGGGGTGGGGTGATGGGTGACGATTGCTCATGTACAGGCACACGGCCAGTCTTCACATCATTAGAAGTCACACTGCTAACAAACATCATTTAACTTCATTGCTCTCTATATATCTGCTCATATTACTAAATGTCAATAAATGGAGTGTGTTGCTAACACCAATGAACTGGATAAAAGGAGTCATTGAACTTTGACATTAAGAAGGATGTGAGGTAACAAGCAGAAGACTGATGAACCCAGCTCAGTGATGATATGACATTAATCAAGCTTTCCAGCAGTGTCTCTCTCTCTCTCATCAAATTCAGACGCTGTGGGCTCAATAACCCTTCCGTCTGGTATCCTGTGCTGTTGTCTGTATCCCTACACAAGATGACATACCAGTTGCAGTGCTGAGGTGGCATCTTTCACATGAGATGCTAACTCGCGAGTCCCCGTTTGCTTTCACAGGCGGACATAAAAGATATCACAGCACTGCTTCGAAGAAGGGCAGGGGGAGTACTCCCCAGTGGCCTGGTCAATATTGATCCCTTAATCAACATCACATAGACAGCTTACCTGGTCATTATCACATTGTTAGTGGGAGGTTGCTGTGGACAATTTGATTGTCGTTTCTCCATCATCCCTATGTTCGCTAACCCACAATGGCACCTCTTTCAATTTTAAAATCTTGTTTTTAACAGCCTCGCCTCTCCCACTCTCCATCATCTCCTCCAGCTCTACAACCCTCCCAGATCTCTGCACTCCTCCAAATCCGGCATTTTGCTCACTCCCGATTGTTATCTTTCCGACATTAGTGGCCTTGTCTCGAATGGCCAAGTCCCTAAACTCTGCAATTCCCTCTCTAAATCTCTGTTCCTATCTTGCCCTCCTCCTTTAGAATCAGGTTAAAGCCTACTCCATTGTCTAAACTTTTGGTAAGTTGCCCCAATATCTCCTTAGGTGGCTCGGTGTCAAATTTTATTTGATAATCTCTCCTGTGAAGCACCTTGGACTGTTCCACTAAATTCCAGGTGGTATATAAATCTAAGGTGTTGTTGCTGTACTTCCTACCATTCCAACAGTACTTCAATGGTTGTAAAGCACTTTGGCACATCCTGAGATTATAAAAAGGTGGCATAGAAATGCCTTTGTATCTGTATTGCTGTTAATCCAGTGCCCTGAAATGGTCAGGCACAGTCAGTTTGCTATAACAATTCCATGAGTTGATTCGTAGGAACAGCAGGAGGCCATTCAGCCCATCCAGCTTGTTCCTGGCTTCAATGAATCACGGTGACATCTATCTTAATGCCATACAGAGATTACTGGATTTAGCAAACACAGATTAATCAAGCTGGGTAAAAACAAGCAGAAGGATATTGATCATAATGGTGATTTCCTTTTTCCCCTAATTCTGAGGGCCCTCAAATGACTGGGATCGACCGATGCTTTGCACTCATTTTTACACTACAACAACCCGCATTCCTGTAGCACCTTTAATGCAATAAAACATCCCACGCCACATCTCGGGCGTGTGATGAATCATCCCAGAGTCTTCCCAGCCCACACAGCAGCAAAAGAGACCAGTCAAACTCTATAAAATGTTATTTTTCTCTTAAAAAAGAATTGGCGTTTCAGATCGATATGGCTTCTGCTATAACTCCAATGTGGTGGTTGAGTTTTGGATCCTGGTCTTTTCCAGCATGACGTGGAAGTATTGACCGCTAATGTGCCGAAAATCCACGGCAAAGAGTCCAAAGAGGAGGAGGAGAACCATTCCAGCAATCCATTCACATATCGCCGCTGCCGTTCTCCTCTTCCAATTGTGCAGCAACACCACTGGTGGAATGGTCAAGGAAACAGGTTCAAAGATGGTGCTTTAGTTCCAGAACACCGCGTATGAGATGAAAGACTTTCTCTCCTGATCTGTCTTATTGAGTCTCCTAACTTGTCATGAAGTGACTATTCCCCAGATGCTGGCTCACCTCCAGTATCTATCCCAACTGGCTGACATTCCATAGTCAGCAAGAATTCAGGTGGATTTTACGCCGCCCCACCAAACCCCAGATTCTCCATCTAGTCCCAGGGCCCAGAGGACAATCAAAATGTCAGTACCTGCTGCACCACCGAAAAGCAGGAATAGAGCCTGAGGCCTTCTGGTCTCCGAGGCCTATCAACACTAAAGCTCCCGAGGGAGCTCAGAGTGCCAATTTGATCAGGTCCCTGAGAAGAAATGTCTCTCTGGCTCACTGAACCTCTTCAGAGAATGGGATCTTCACAAAATCACAGCACAGCACAGAAGGAGGCCTTTCTGCCCATCATGAGGTGCTGGCTCTCCAAATGAGCAATGCAACTAGTGCCATTCCTCGTAACCCTGCACATTCTTTCTTCTCAGATAATAATCCAATTCCCTCTTGAATGACTTGATGGAACCTGCCTCCACCACACTCTCAGGCAGCGCATTCCAGATCCTAACCACTCGCTGTGTGAAAAAGTTTCTCCTCACGTCTCCGTTGCTTCTTTCACCAACTAACTTAAACCTGTGCGCTCTCATTCTCAATCCTTCCACCAGTGGCAACAGTTTCTCCCCATCTACTGTACAAACCCCTCATGATTTTGAACACCTCTATCAAATCTCCTCTCAGCCTTCTCTTCTCCAAGGAAAACAACCCCAGCTTCTCCAAGCTATCAATGTAACTGAAGTTCCTCCCTGGAACCATTCTTTTCATCATCCCTTCTTATCCTGGGTCAGATTTGAACGAACGTGATGCAGTCACTCAGTCTTTGTGCGCGTTGATAATGTTAATCAATATATTGCCTTCTGGCTAAAGGATACACAGGATGAGACAGACTGTGCAGACAAGGCAGCAGATTATCCGAACGGGGCCAATCCACTTCCCTCCATGCCTTGGTTGTATCTTGTAGGTGAGTGCCACCTGGAGACAGAAGTAGAGATTCCCAATAAAGAACGTGAGAAAGGCCCCAATTAGGTGCATGTGAATCTGGTTGATGGTCTATTGAGAAAATAAATGGAGAAGTTAGTTTCTCTGCTTGAATTTGTGTTTCTTATTGTCTCCTCTCCGCCTGCATTGAATTACTTGAAGTAACATTGTGTGACTAGCCAATAATTAGCTGTGTAGTCTCTTGGTAGTACCGAACTTGAGAATTGCTGAAAAAAGAGACATGCTATCAAAGCTTTTCACCTTGCACTCATCAGGACAGATGCAAGAATGCCAAATTTGAAAGGGGACAAAAATTAAACTCCATGAGAAAAAGGTGCTGAATGGTTGACAAATTGACTCTGATTGGTTGAGACATTGCTGTGGAGTATGCATTTTTGAATTGAACAAAAGCTTGAGGGACAATATCTCCCTGGTGCATTCTCCATGGCAATGCCTTGACCAACCAGAACCGACATACCAACCAATCACCACCCTTTTCTCATGCAGTATAACTCGTTGCTGCTTTTGAAATTTGGCATTCTTGCATCTGTCCTGATGAGTTCAAGACGAAAAGCTTCAGCAGCATGTCTCTTTTTCTTCACAATTAATTATGTAGAAGAACGCAGTTATACTAAACAAAAGACCACCTGTCACTTTCTGGATTGAACTGGATTAGTCCCAGGATAGAACATGATGGAAAATAAGAAACTGGACCCAAGATAAAAGTCTAAGGAAAGGGGAAGGGCGCGTATGAGCCCATCAGGGGTGGTAGCATAAGGGTTATGTTATGGAGCTAGTTGTCCAGGGGAGTACGGACATAAATGGCATTACTGGTTTGCCAGCAACATCTCGACGCTGGGCCATTATCACAAGGCGGGATCTGCAATGGAAGGGCTACTGGAATTTTCCCGTCATCCTGCAGCCCCCTACCCCGCAGCCCCCCCCACGCCCCCACGCGCCCCCCACCCCCCCACCACCCCCCCCCACCCTCCCCCCATGGTGCGGGAACCAGACCAGCTGCCTGCAGGTGGACTCCAAGATGGTGGCCCAGCGGCTGTGGCAATTTTTTAAATGTAAAACTTTTAAAAGTTGCAGAGAGGGCTTCTCAAGATGGAGGCATCCTCTCTCTCTCTCTCTCTCTCTCGCTCTCTCTCTCTCACCTAAAGCAGCAAGTGGCAGCTCCTTCTGAGCTGCAGGGCCTCCTGCTGGATCATTAGCCAAGGGGCAGAGTTTTGCTTCAGGATCCTGATCTCAGGGTCAAATGGGGGTCATGACCCCGCTCTGATTCGGGAACAATCACAAGCAGTGAATTTCCTCCGATTGACCCATCAGTGGCCAGAGGATGGGCTCACAATCCAACTAAAATGCTGGGCAGACTCTTAAAGTCGGAGGACCAATAGGAGGCCCTCCAGATCAAAAGAAGATAAAGGCTGCAGTTCAGGTAAGAGAAAGAGAGGGTGCCTCAAGATGGTGATCGTGTCGATCTCTGTTAGTTGGCCTTAAATGGCCATTTACCTACCTTAATTGGCTACTTGCAGCTTGCAGGTAGGTAGCTCTTCTGTTGCCAATACCCTCACCAGGAAAATGGTGACAATGGTGCCAGCAGCATGTAATTTGTACCTTCCCCTCCCTTGTCCCCCATATAGGAGCTTAAAACCTGCCCTATGTGCAGGAGAGGAAGGGAAGATGAGGGTCAATTGAGTTTTCCTTTCATAGATTTTGCAAAGGCATTTTTGGTTTTTATTAAGTCCGTGCTGAAAGAACAGGACTTACTTCAGGGTATTTTGCTGAAACGAAGACAGTAATTTGTTCACCATCACCTTCACAAACGCAATTAGGGATGGGCAATAAATGCCGGCTTTTCCGGTGTTTCCCACACTCATGCTCCGGACATCATGAGTGTGGGACAGTCTTGATGGTTCATGGTCTTTTCTTTACTCCCCAGTGGCCTGGTCAATATTGATCCCTTAATCAACATCACATAGACAGCTTACCTGGTCATTATCACATTGTTAGTGGGAGGTTGCTGTGGACAATTTGATTGTCGTTTCTCCATCATCCCTATGTTCGCTAACCCACAATGGCACCTCTTTCAATTTTAAAATCTTGTTTTTAACAGCCTCGCCTCTCCCACTCTCCATCATCTCCTCCAGCTCTACAACCCTCCCAGATCTCTGCACTCCTCCAAATCCGGCATTTTGCTCACTCCCGATTGTTATCTTTCCGACATTAGTGGCCTTGTCTCGAATGGCCAAGTCCCTAAACTCTGCAATTCCCTCTCTAAATCTCTGTTCCTATCTTGCCCTCCTCCTTTAGAATCAGGTTAAAGCCTACTCCATTGTCTAAACTTTTGGTAAGTTGCCCCAATATCTCCTTAGGTGGCTCGGTGTCAAATTTTATTTGATAATCTCTCCTGTGAAGCACCTTGGACTGTTCCACTAAATTCCAGGTGGTATATAAATCTAAGGTGTTGTTGCTGTACTTCCTACCATTCCAACAGTACTTCAATGGTTGTAAAGCACTTTGGCACATCCTGAGATTATAAAAAGGTGGCATAGAAATGCCTTTGTATCTGTATTGCTGTTAATCCAGTGCCCTGAAATGGTCAGGCACAGTCAGTTTGCTATAACAATTCCATGAGTTGATTCGTAGGAACAGCAGGAGGCCATTCAGCCCATCCAGCTTGTTCCTGGCTTCAATGAATCACGGTGACATCTATCTTAATGCCATACAGAGATTACTGGATTTAGCAAACACAGATTAATCAAGCTGGGTAAAAACAAGCAGAAGGATATTGATCATAATGGTGATTTCCTTTTTCCCCTAATTCTGAGGGCCCTCAAATGACTGGGATCGACCGATGCTTTGCACTCATTTTTACACTACAACAACCCGCATTCCTGTAGCACCTTTAATGCAATAAAACATCCCACGCCACATCTCGGGCGTGTGATGAATCATCCCAGAGTCTTCCCAGCCCACACAGCAGCAAAAGAGACCAGTCAAACTCTATAAAATGTTATTTTTCTCTTAAAAAAGAATTGGCGTTTCAGATCGATATGGCTTCTGCTATAACTCCAATGTGGTGGTTGAGTTTTGGATTCTGGTCTTTTCCAGCATGACGTGGAAGTATTGACCGTTAATGTGCCAAAAATCCACGGCAAAGAGTCCAAAGAGGAGGAGGAGAACCATTCCAGCAATCCATTCACATATCGCCGCTGCCGTTCTCCTCTTCCAATTGTGCAGCAGCACCACTGGTGGAATGGTCAAGGAAACAGGTTGAAAGATGGTGCTTTAGTTCCAGAATACCACGTATGAGATGAAGGACTTTCTCTCCTGATCTGCTATATTGAGTCTCCTAACTTGTCATGAAGTGACTATTCCCCAGATGCTGGCTCACCTCCAGTATCTATCCCAACTGGCTGACATTCCATAGTCAGCAAGAATTCAGGTGGATTTTACGCCGCCCCACCAAACCCCAGATTCTCCATCTAGTCCCAGGGCCCAGAGGACAATCAAAATGTCAGTACCTGCTGCACCACCGAAAAGCAGGAATAGAGCCTGAGGCCTTCTGGTCTCCGAGGCCTATCAACACTAAAGCTCCCGAGGGAGCTCAGAGTGCCAATTTGATCAGGTCCCTGAGAAGAAATGTCTCTCTGGCTCACTGAACCTCTTCAGAGAATGGGATCTTCACAAAATCACAGCACAGCACAGAAGGAGGCCTTTCTGCCCATCATGAGGTGCTGGCTCTCCAAATGAGCAATGCAACTAGTGCCATTCCTCGTAACCCTGCACATTCTTTCTTCTCAGATAATAATCCAATTCCCTCTTGAATGACTTGATGGAACCTGCCTCCATCACTCTGAGGCAGCGCATTCCAGATCCTAACCACTCGCTGTGTGAAAAAGTTTCTCCTCACGTCTCCGTTGCTTCTTTCACCAACTAACTTAAACCTGTGCGCTCTCATTCTCAATCCTTCCACCAGTGGCAACAGTTTCTCCCCATCTACTGTACAAACCCCTCATGATTTTGAACACCTCTATCAAATCTCCTCTCAGCCTTCTCTTCTCCAAGGAAAACAACCCCAGCTTCTCCAAGCTATCAATGTAACTGAAGTTCCTCCCTGGAACCATTCTTTTCATCATCCCTTCTTATCCTGGGTCAGATTTGAACGAACGTGATGCAGTCACTCAGTCTTTGTGCGCGTTGATAATGTTAATCAATATATTGCCTTCTGGCTAAAGGATACACAGGATGAGACAGACTGTGCAGACAAGGCAGCAGATTATCCGAACGGGGCCAATCCACTTCCCTCCATGCCTTGGTTGTATCTTGTAGGTGAGTGCCACCTGGAGACAGAAGTAGAGATTCCCAATAAAGAACGTGAGAAAGGCCCCAATTAGGTGCATGTGAATCTGGTTGATGGTCTATTGAGAAAATAAATGGAGAAGTTAGTTTCTCTGCTTGAATTTGTGTTTCTTATTGTCTCCTCTCCGCCTGCATTGAATTACTTGAAGTAACATTGTGTGACTAGCCAATAATTAGCTGTGTAGTCTCTTGGTAGTACCGAACTTGAGAATTGCTGAAAAAAGAGACATGCTATCAAAGCTTTTCACCTTGCACTCATCAGGACAGATGCAAGAATGCCAAATTTGAAAGGGGACAAAAATTAAACTCCATGAGAAAAAGGTGCTGAATGGTTGACAAATTGACTCTGATTGGTTGAGACATTGCTGTGGAGTATGCATTTTTGAATTGAACAAAAGCTTGAGGGACAATATCTCCCTGGTGCATTCTCCATGGCAATGCCTTGACCAACCAGAACCGACATACCAACCAATCACCACCCTTTTCTCATGCAGTATAACTCGTTGCTGCTTTTGAAATTTGGCATTCTTGCATCTGTCCTGATGAGTTCAAGACGAAAAGCTTCAGCAGCATGTCTCTTTTTCTTCACAATTAATTATGTAGAAGAACGCAGTTATACTAAACAAAAGACCACCTGTCACTTTCTGGATTGAACTGGATTAGTCCCAGGATAGAACATGATGGAAAATAAGAAACTGGACCCAAGATAAAAGTCTAAGGAAAGGGGAAGGGCGCGTATGAGCCCATCAGGGGTGGTAGCATAAGGGTTATGTTATGGAGCTAGTTGTCCAGGGGAGTACGGACATAAATGGCATTACTGGTTTGCCAGCAACATCTCGACGCTGGGCCATTATCACAAGGCGGGATCTGCAATGGAAGGGCTACTGGAATTTTCCCGTCATCCTGCAGCCCCCTACCCCGCAGCCCCCCCCACGCCCCCACGCGCCCCCCACCCCCCCACCACCCCCCCCCCACCCTCCCCCCATGGTGCGGGAACCAGACCAGCTGCCTGCAGGTGGACTCCAAGATGGTGGCCCAGCGGCTGTGGCAATTTTTTAAATGTAAAACTTTTAAAAGTTGCAGAGAGGGCTTCTCAAGATGGAGGCATCCTCTCTCTCTCTCTCTCTCTCTCGCTCTCTCTCTCTCACCTAAAGCAGCAAGTGGCAGCTCCTTCTGAGCTGCAGGGCCTCCTGCTGGATCATTAGCAAAGGGGCAGAGTTTTGCTTCAGGATCCTGATCTCAGGATCAAATGGGGGTCATGACCCCGCTCTGATTCGGGAACAATCACAAGCAGTGAATTTCCTCCGATTGACCCATCAGTGGCCAGAGGATGGGCTCACAATCCAACTAAAATGCTGGGCAGACTCTTAAAGTCGGAGGACCAATAGGAGGCCCTCCAGATCAAAAGAAGATAAAGGCTGCAGTTCAGGTAAGAGAAAGAGAGGGTGCCTCAAGATGGTGATCGTGTCGATCTCTGTTAGTTGGCCTTAAATGGCCATTTACCTACCTTAATTGGCTACTTGCAGCTTGCAGGTAGGTAGCTCTTCTGTTGCCAATACCCTCACCAGGAAAATGGTGACAATGGTGCCAGCAGCATGTAATTTGTACCTTCCCCTCCCTTGTCCCCCATATAGGAGCTTAAAACCTGCCCTATGTGCAGGAGAGGAAGGGAAGATGAGGGTCAATTGAGTTTTCCTTTCATAGATTTTGCAAAGGCATTTTTGGTTTTTATTAAGTCCGTGCTGAAAGAACAGGACTTACTTCAGGGTATTTTGCTGAAACGAAGACAGTAATTTGTTCACCATCACCTTCACAAACGCAATTAGGGATGGGCAATAAATGCCGGCTTTTCCGGTGTTTCCCACACTCATGCTCCGGACATCATGAGTGTGGGACAGTCTTGATGGTTCATGGTCTTTTCTTTACTCCCCAGTGGCCTGGTCAATATTGATCCCTTAATCAACATCACATAGACAGCTTACCTGGTCATTATCACATTGTTAGTGGGAGGTTGCTGTGGACAATTTGATTGTCGTTTCTCCATCATCCCTATGTTCGCTAACCCACAATGGCACCTCTTTCAATTTTAAAATCTTGTTTTTAACAGCCTCGCCTCTCCCACTCTCCATCATCTCCTCCAGCTCTACAACCCTCCCAGATCTCTGCACTCCTCCAAATCCGGCATTTTGCTCACTCCCGATTGTTATCTTTCCGACATTAGTGGCCTTGTCTCGAATGGCCAAGTCCCTAAACTCTGCAATTCCCTCTCTAAATCTCTGTTCCTATCTTGCCCTCCTCCTTTAGAATCAGGTTAAAGCCTACTCCATTGTCTAAACTTTTGGTAAGTTGCCCCAATATCTCCTTAGGTGGCTCGGTGTCAAATTTTATTTGATAATCTCTCCTGTGAAGCACCTTGGACTGTTCCACTAAATTCCAGGTGGTATATAAATCTAAGGTGTTGTTGCTGTACTTCCTACCATTCCAACAGTACTTCAATGGTTGTAAAGCACTTTGGCACATCCTGAGATTATAAAAAGGTGGCATAGAAATGCCTTTGTATCTGTATTGCTGTTAATCCAGTGCCCTGAAATGGTCAGGCACAGTCAGTTTGCTATAACAATTCCATGAGTTGATTCGTAGGAACAGCAGGAGGCCATTCAGCCCATCCAGCTTGTTCCTGGCTTCAATGAATCACGGTGACATCTATCTTAATGCCATACAGAGATTACTGGATTTAGCAAACACAGATTAATCAAGCTGGGTAAAAACAAGCAGAAGGATATTGATCATAATGGTGATTTCCTTTTTCCCCTAATTCTGAGGGCCCTCAAATGACTGGGATCGACCGATGCTTTGCACTCATTTTTACACTACAACAACCCGCATTCCTGTAGCACCTTTAATGCAATAAAACATCCCACGCCACATCTCGGGCGTGTGATGAATCATCCCAGAGTCTTCCCAGCCCACACAGCAGCAAAAGAGACCAGTCAAACTCTATAAAATGTTATTTTTCTCTTAAAAAAGAATTGGCGTTTCAGATCGATATGGCTTCTGCTATAACTCCAATGTGGTGGTTGAGTTTTGGATCCTGGTCTTTTCCAGCATGACGTGGAAGTATTGACCGCTAATGTGCCGAAAATCCACGGCAAAGAGTCCAAAGAGGAGGAGGAGAACCATTCCAGCAATCCATTCACATATCGCCGCTGCCGTTCTCCTCTTCCAATTGTGCAGCAACACCACTGGTGGAATGGTCAAGGAAACAGGTTCAAAGATGGTGCTTTAGTTCCAGAACACCGCGTATGAGATGAAAGACTTTCTCTCCTGATCTGTCTTATTGAGTCTCCTAACTTGTCATGAAGTGACTATTCCCCAGATGCTGGCTCACCTCCAGTATCTATCCCAACTGGCTGACATTCCATAGTCAGCAAGAATTCAGGTGGATTTTACGCCGCCCCACCAAACCCCAGATTCTCCATCTAGTCCCAGGGCCCAGAGGACAATCAAAATGTCAGTACCTGCTGCACCACCGAAAAGCAGGAATAGAGCCTGAGGCCTTCTGGTCTCCGAGGCCTATCAACACTAAAGCTCCCGAGGGAGCTCAGAGTGCCAATTTGATCAGGTCCCTGAGAAGAAATGTCTCTCTGGCTCACTGAACCTCTTCAGAGAATGGGATCTTCACAAAATCACAGCACAGCACAGAAGGAGGCCTTTCTGCCCATCATGAGGTGCTGGCTCTCCAAATGAGCAATGCAACTAGTGCCATTCCTCGTAACCCTGCACATTCTTTCTTCTCAGATAATAATCCAATTCCCTCTTGAATGACTTGATGGAACCTGCCTCCACCACACTCTCAGGCAGCGCATTCCAGATCCTAACCACTCGCTGTGTGAAAAAGTTTCTCCTCACGTCTCCGTTGCTTCTTTCACCAACTAACTTAAACCTGTGCGCTCTCATTCTCAATCCTTCCACCAGTGGCAACAGTTTCTCCCCATCTACTGTACAAACCCCTCATGATTTTGAACACCTCTATCAAATCTCCTCTCAGCCTTCTCTTCTCCAAGGAAAACAACCCCAGCTTCTCCAAGCTATCAATGTAACTGAAGTTCCTCCCTGGAACCATTCTTTTCATCATCCCTTCTTATCCTGGGTCAGATTTGAACGAACGTGATGCAGTCACTCAGTCTTTGTGCGCGTTGATAATGTTAATCAATATATTGCCTTCTGGCTAAAGGATACACAGGATGAGACAGACTGTGCAGACAAGGCAGCAGATTATCCGAACGGGGCCAATCCACTTCCCTCCATGCCTTGGTTGTATCTTGTAGGTGAGTGCCACCTGGAGACAGAAGTAGAGATTCCCAATAAAGAACGTGAGAAAGGCCCCAATTAGGTGCATGTGAATCTGGTTGATGGTCTATTGAGAAAATAAATGGAGAAGTTAGTTTCTCTGCTTGAATTTGTGTTTCTTATTGTCTCCTCTCCGCCTGCATTGAATTACTTGAAGTAACATTGTGTGACTAGCCAATAATTAGCTGTGTAGTCTCTTGGTAGTACCGAACTTGAGAATTGCTGAAAAAAGAGACATGCTATCAAAGCTTTTCACCTTGCACTCATCAGGACAGATGCAAGAATGCCAAATTTGAAAGGGGACAAAAATTAAACTCCATGAGAAAAAGGTGCTGAATGGTTGACAAATTGACTCTGATTGGTTGAGACATTGCTGTGGAGTATGCATTTTTGAATTGAACAAAAGCTTGAGGGACAATATCTCCCTGGTGCATTCTCCATGGCAATGCCTTGACCAACCAGAACCGACATACCAACCAATCACCACCCTTTTCTCATGCAGTATAACTCGTTGCTGCTTTTGAAATTTGGCATTCTTGCATCTGTCCTGATGAGTTCAAGACGAAAAGCTTCAGCAGCATGTCTCTTTTTCTTCACAATTAATTATGTAGAAGAACGCAGTTATACTAAACAAAAGACCACCTGTCACTTTCTGGATTGAACTGGATTAGTCCCAGGATAGAACATGATGGAAAATAAGAAACTGGACCCAAGATAAAAGTCTAAGGAAAGGGGAAGGGCGCGTATGAGCCCATCAGGGGTGGTAGCATAAGGGTTATGTTATGGAGCTAGTTGTCCAGGGGAGTACGGACATAAATGGCATTACTGGTTTGCCAGCAACATCTCGACGCTGGGCCATTATCACAAGGCGGGATCTGCAATGGAAGGGCTACTGGAATTTTCCCGTCATCCTGCAGCCCCCTACCCCGCAGCCCCCCCCACGCCCCCACGCGCCCCCCACCCCCCCACCACCCCCCCCCCACCCTCCCCCCATGGTGCGGGAACCAGACCAGCTGCCTGCAGGTGGACTCCAAGATGGTGGCCCAGCGGCTGTGGCAATTTTTTAAATGTAAAACTTTTAAAAGTTGCAGAGAGGGCTTCTCAAGATGGAGGCATCCTCTCTCTCTCTCTCTCTCTCTCGCTCTCTCTCTCTCACCTAAAGCAGCAAGTGGCAGCTCCTTCTGAGCTGCAGGGCCTCCTGCTGGATCATTAGCAAAGGGGCAGAGTTTTGCTTCAGGATCCTGATCTCAGGGTCAAATGGGGGTCATGACCCCGCTCTGATTCGGGAACAATCACAAGCAGTGAATTTCCTCCGATTGACCCATCAGTGGCCAGAGGATGGGCTCACAATCCAACTAAAATGCTGGGCAGACTCTTAAAGTCGGAGGACCAATAGGAGGCCCTCCAGATCAAAAGAAGATAAAGGCTGCAGTTCAGGTAAGAGAAAGAGAGGGTGCCTCAAGATGGTGATCGTGTCGATCTCTGTTAGTTGGCCTTAAATGGCCATTTACCTACCTTAATTGGCTACTTGCAGCTTGCAGGTAGGTAGCTCTTCTGTTGCCAATACCCTCACCAGGAAAATGGTGACAATGGTGCCAGCAGCATGTAATTTGTACCTTCCCCTCCCTTGTCCCCCATATAGGAGCTTAAAACCTGCCCTATGTGCAGGAGAGGAAGGGAAGATGAGGGTCAATTGAGTTTTCCTTTCATAGATTTTGCAAAGGCATTTTTGGTTTTTATTAAGTCCGTGCTGAAAGAACAGGACTTACTTCAGGGTATTTTGCTGAAACGAAGACAGTAATTTGTTCACCATCACCTTCACAAACGCAATTAGGGATGGGCAATAAATGCCGGCTTTTCCGGTGTTTCCCACACTCATGCTCCGGACATCATGAGTGTGGGACAGTCTTGATGGTTCATGGTCTTTTCTGGCCTGTCTGTTTTGGATGTGTGCAGTTATTATTCATGCTTGGTCACAGAAAATGGCGGCTGTCATTGAAACCCTAACCCAGCAAGACTCGGGGCCCTTCAACCAAAACTACTCCCCTACTGCAATCTACCTCCCCACTTCTGATGCTGATCTGGAGTCTGATACAAAGACCTGAATTGTTCCCACGTCGGGCAGGCTTGGTGGAATGGGCAGGGACGGTCGCAGAGCTGACCAATCGGCTCCACACCGCCATTTTACCCGGGCAGGCCAATTCAAATACCTGAGTTTTCTATAGTAACTGCCTTTCTGGATATGATCCATTTACTGTGGCAGTGTTTTAACTATGGCAATGTTTTTACTTATGTTGATCCACATTCTTAATTATTTGTCTGTAATTAGCATCTTCAATTTTCCATTAACGGTGTTAGTTTTTTTACATTAATACTTCCAATCAAATGTCAAAATTTGGTTTGAGAGTATATTTTATTGTCAGTTTTTAGGTAGAGATACTTTCAGAGTTTGCATTTGTGAATACTGAAGAAGTATTTGGATGTGCACTTGCAATGTCTAAACATACAAGGCTGTGGGCCTAGTGCTGGAAAATGGGATTGGAATAGTTAGGTACTTGTTTGAGCAGTGCAGACTCGATGGGCCGAAAGGCCTTTTTCTGTGCTGTAGATCTCTTTGACTCTATGACTTTAAGATGGTCAAAGATCAATCAGCAATCCATCATGGTTGAATTGTCAATCAATGGAACCCCGCCTTTAACATTCTGATTGGCTCCTGTGTCGCAAATCCTATCCAGTGCTGATTGGAACCCAATTGGACCTGGCAGCTGTTTGATTGGTTAACAAGAATTGCTGCCCATCATTGATGTTGTCACTTCCTGCTTAATAAAATGAGGTTTTGGCCCTGGAGTATAAAGTGACGTTTTAGGTATTGTTGGTGTTCATCTTAACTTAGTGTTTTGGTGAAAATCAGGGAAAAGAAGCCTACATTTAAAAAATGGAGTACCAGGTTTGTCAAAACTATCACCCGGATTGTGAAGTTGCTGTCAACAATCAGATTAACATGGAGCTCACTGCCTCCTATCTTTATCTTTCCATGGTGAGTGTTGTCTCTGTTGGTTTAAATGCTGAAATAAAACTTTTCCTCATTTCAACTCAACTTGATGTATTGTGTGTTTGGAGTTTTGTTACTGTTTTATCCCCAAATTTGGCAATAATATTGTTGCCATAGTGATATGTTAGTGATGTCTAAAAGCAACTAGTATGTTGAGATGAGTCTTACCTTGGCCTCCAGGTGTGATTTGATTCTTAGACAGGTCTGTTTAATGTTTGTAACCTGTTCAGATGTAGTAAGGAGCAGGCATGATACTCCCAGGCATGATTCCAATCCCCCTCTCTCAAGTCTAACCCATGACTGACTAGGGTCAGGGGGTACATCATCTACACCATACATTAGCATATTCCATCTGTTGGCCATTTATACTGTTGATCTTTGAATAATTATCCTCAGGATGTGACTGGTATTTATTGCCCATCCCCTTAATTGCCACAATTGCATGGCTTTGGTTATTTCAAAAGGGAGTTGAGTCATCAATATTAGTGTGGGAACACTTGTTTGTAGGCCAGACTGGGTAAAAACAGCAGCTTTCATTGTTGAACTAGTTGTGTTTAATAATTTGACTGCTTTATGGTTACTTTTTCTGATACTGTATTACTAGTTTTCCTAATTACTTATTTTAAATGTTTAAACTGCCTGAGACTTGAACATGTTCTCTGGGTTACTGGTCCTATAACCTCACTGCTGAGCTAATGTTATCTTGTAGTTAAAGATGCTCTATGCAACTAACATTCCCTATAGGAAGAAAATGGTAGCAATTTATTAAATTCTCACTGTCCTAATGAAGTCTAACTACTTTCTGGCAAGATAGTTGTTACTGTTTCAATAATTCATTAATGTTGAATTGAGTAGTTGTTAATCCAATTTCATTAAGTGCAAACTGATTTATTAGGAGTGAAATGGGAATTTTTATCAAAACTGCACTTCCTTTAAATATTCAACTAATGCTGGGTGGTTTGTTCCCTACCTGGTTAATCGTCACAATTGGAAACTAGTTGGTTAATAGACTGATCAATAGTCCTGAGGAAGGGGCAGAATTAACGTGACTTCACGTTGAATATTCAGTATGGTTAGAAAGCTGGAAGAGGACTTCCTCTACTGTGAGGATTAGAATTGGGGTCAGTGGAGTTAATGGAATTTGAATTGTTCTTTCAGGTGTCTTTCTTTGACCAGGATGATGTCGCCCTCAACCATTTCTCCCAGTTCTTCAAACATCAGTCTGAGGAGAAGCAGGAACATGTAGAGAAGCTGATTAAATTCCAGAGCCAGCGTGGAGGATACATCCTCTTCAAGGATGTTAAGGTTGGAATTGGGGAAATGGCCACTTTTAATGATGTGGCTTCAATTCATTAGATTGACAAAGAGGTGTTGTTTCACTTGTCTGATCTCTCACTACTGGCTCAGTCTACAATAGAACAAATGGATATGATGAAAGCACCCTGCAATAACTGACCTGTCTTTCTCCATTTTAGAAACCAGAGAGGGATGAGTGGGGCAACAGTCTACAGGCAATGCAAGTTGCCCTGGATCTGGAGAAGAATGTGAACCAGAGTCTGCTGGATCTACACCAACTTGCCACCACTGAGACTGACCCTCATGTAAGCTTCACTTCATCCTGATTCTGATCACTGGTAGACTTTGTACTGTTTTATTGCCTTTTGAAATGATCAACCAATTAAACCCAACACCACATTGTCCTGAATGACTACATTCTAGAATATCCATGCTCACTGATCTGAAGTGAGCAACATTGCAAACTGCAATTGACTAAAATGTGGACAAAATAAGAACTTGCTTTTCAACTTAGCAGTGGCTCTATTGGTAGCACTCCCTTGAGTCAATGTTCTGCATCAGTGTCTCTGGTGTCTGTGTCAGCACTTGTGTTATCCCCATTGTCCTGGCCAATATCCAATCCATTGATGGACATCACAAACTGTCTCAGTCAGCTATTGCAACTGTCTGCTTCACTTTAAAGGTGCTTGGGACATGCAATGCCAGTCTGTTATGTCGCTCCTTTCATGACCTGAAGATTTCCCATTAATGGAGCACTTTGTTTCATCTTAAGATGCTTTTCTTGAGCATAACATGCAGCAAATACTTCCTGCAAGCTGTCTCCCTAATGAGAAGCAGGAGTGAGGAGAATTGGTTGCAGAGGACCTGGTCTTCACATTTTGACAGTGTTGCAATGTCTCTTTCTCTTCCAGCTGTGTGACTTCCTGGAGAGACACTTTTTGGATGAGCAGGTCAAGACCATCAAGCAACTTGGGGACTATATCACCAACCTGAAGTGTCTGGGAGCTCCTGAGAATGGGATGGGAGAGTACCTGTTTGACAAGCTCTCACTAAAGGAGACCAGTTAACATGGCATCTAGTATCTGATTGTAGATTACTTTGCTTGTATGTGATGTTTCCAACTAGACCTGGTCAATTTGGCTTTCTCCAGGAAGAAAGAACTTGGAGCATTGAATTGTTGTGCCACATGGATTAAAATAAAAATCTTTTCATTGACAATTGCTTTAATTTCTACCTTGGAGCTAATGGTAGCTTGAAGTACTGCTGGGCTTACCTAGACACAGCATGGATAGACCATGTGTTTTCCACTGGGCTCCCCTTCAGATCGGGAGGGTGGTGAACAATTGTCCATGTCTCCTTGATGGGCTCCTCCTGAGCTGACATCATCAACAAGAATTCTCATTGGCTGGGATGCAGTCCTACAATGGAAATGTGAGGAAGGAGTGTGGGGTGTGACAAATCTTCATTGGTGTCCAATGTTCCATGTATCCTTCAAAGACCAGAGGGAAATCAATTCAATTAATGCAAGCTTCCCCCATCCCCTTCCCACCACCTTTTCCTCCAGACAGCCTCAGACTCAAATGTATTCTCATTAGCACTGAGCTCTCTATGATCATGCAATTGTCTTTTAAATGAGTAGAGTTTTTTTTGGTGAAAGGAAGAGTAAGATTCCATCTGTTCCAGTTATGTTTTTCCAAAAAAAAACATGCATCCTCGATGCCATATCATCTACAACTTTTAAGTTGTTTTCTCTCTGGGAATTAGTCAACCACATAGGCCCTCCACAGCCTGGAGTTTAGACAGCAAAGGACATGATGTTATTCCCTGAAGGAACAAAATGTGTCCTTTTTTTGTGATTCTAAGGTACCCAAAGTTAGAATTCAGGAACACATCCAATTCTGTTCACACCCCCACTGCTGTCGCTTTTAAATCAAAGTTTGTGGTCTGCTACACAATTGGTGAGAAGGCTCAGTGTAGGCCATTTCACCCCTTGACCTTGTCAAGAGTGAGATTGATAGATTTCTATGTATTAAAAACATTGAGCAATATGGGGATAATGGAGGTAAATAGTGTTGATGTAGAAGATGAGCCATGATCTCATTGAATGGCGGAGCAGGCTTGAAGAGCTGAGTGGCCTACTCCTGCTCAAGGAAGTACAATCTGATTCTTCTGGAACTGGTAGTAAAAGTAAATCATGATTTTTTGGCACCAAAAAGCTGTTTATAAACATGAAGTTCATCTCTATATCACAAATCCTCCATTATTGCTGGGTTAAAATGCATGTTGCTTGAGCCAGTATCTATTGGATCTATACACCCAGACTGACTCTCATTTAAAATTGGTGTCATCATGCTCTGCAAGGCTTTTAAAGCAAAGGAATGAGTACCTTTCCCATCATTGAGTGTGAGTGGTTGGATTAGTGTCTCTGGGTCTTCAGACCCAACAGAACTGCACATCATGTTTACTGGGTCCACATTTCTAATTACAAACAAGCTTCACATTGACAATAGATGAGTATTTGGTGAGATTGTGATTACCGGGGATGGTGAATTCTGTGACCACTACCCCACCCCCCCATCACTACTCCATACTGCTTTTGCTCCAGTTCCTCTTGCTTCCAAATACATTGTACTCCCTCAAGATTAAGGGGTGAACTTATATTGAGGTGTTTAAGACGATTAAAAGATTTGACAGTTTTGCCCTATTTCCTTGAGTCCTGAACAAGGGGGCAGAACCTTAGAGCTTGGACAGTCAGGGTTGATGTCCAGAAAACAGTTCTACCCATATAGGGCAGAGGGAATCTGGAGCTCTCTCTGCTCCAACACCCATCTCAAAAAAACTGAGGCTGACATCAATGACATTTCAAAGTTAAAATGGGTAGTGTCTTGTTAGGCAGGGATATTAAGTCTTGTGGAACCAGGATGGGCATAAGTTAAAATACAGATCAGCTATGAATTAATTCAATGGCAGAACAAGAACATAAACAGGAGTAGGCCATTCAGCTCTTCAAGCCTTGTCCACCATTCAATGAGATCATGGCTCATCATCTATATCAACAATATTTACCTGCATTATCTCCGTATCACTCAATGTTTTTAATACATAGAAATCTATCGATCTCAGACTTGACAAAGTTGAGGAACTAAGTGGACTACACTAAGCCTTCTTGCCAATTGTGTGGCAGACCAAACTTTGATTTAAAAGCGACAGCAGTGGGGGTGTGAACAGAATTGGATGTGTTCCTGAATTCTCACTTTGGGTATCTTAGAATCATAAAAAAGGACACATTTTGTTCCTTCAGCAGGAAGTAACATCATGTCCTTTGCTGCACACGTTTGTCTCAACTCCAGGCTGTGGAGGGCCTATGTGGATTGACTCATTCCCAGACAGAAAACAACTTAAAAATTAGATGATATGGCATCAAGGATATTTTTTGGGAAACCAGAACAGATGGAATCTTAATCTTCCTTTCACCAAAAAAAATCTCTACTCATTTGAAAGACAATTGCATAACCACAGAGAGCTCAGTGCTAACGAGAATACATTTGAGTCTGAGGCTGTCTGGAGGAAGAGGTGGTGGGAAGGGGGGAGCTTGCTTTAATTGAATTGATTTCCCTCTGGTCTTTGAAGGATACATGGAACATTGGTGTCCAATGAAGATTTGTCACACCCCACACATTGTAGGACTGCATCCCATCCAATGAGAACTCTTGTTGATGATGTCAGTTTAGGAGGAGCCCATCAAGGAGACATGGACAATTGTTCACCACCCTCCTAATCTGAAGGGGAGCCCAGTGGAAGACACATGGTCTATCACTGTTGGGTCTAGGCAAGCCAGGCAGTACTTCAAGCTACCATTAGCTCCAAGGTAGAAATTAAAGCAATTGACAATGAAAAGATTTTTATTTCAATTCATGTGGTACAACAACTCAATGCTACAAGTTCTTTCTTCCTGGAGAAAGCCAAGTTGTCCAGTTCTAGTTAGAAACATCACATACAAGCAAAGTAATCTACAATCAGATACTGGATGCCACATTAAGTGGTTTCCCCTAGCGAGAGCTTGTCAAACAGGTACTCTCCCATCCCATTCTCAGGAGCTCCCAGACGCTTCAGGTTGGTGATGTAGTCGCCAAGTTGCTTGATGGTCTTGACCTGCTCATCCAAAAAGTGTCTCTCCAGGAAGTCACACAGCTGGAAGAGAAAGAAACATTGCAACACTGTCAAAATGTGAAGACCAGGTCCTCTGCAGCCAATTCTTCTCACTCCTGCTTCTCATAGGGAGACAGCTTGCAGGAAGTTATTTGCTGCACGTTGTGCTCAAGAAAAGCATCTTATGATGAAACAAAATGCTCCATTAATGGGAAATCTTCAGGTCATGAAAGGAGCGACATAACAGACTGGCATTGCATGTCCCAAGCACCTTTGAAGTGAAGCAGACAGTTGCAATAGCTGACTGAGACAGTTTGTGATGTCCATCAATGGATTGGATATTGGCCAGGACAATGGGGATAATACAAGTGCTGACACAGACACTAGAGACACTGATGCAGAACGTTGACTCAAGGGAGTGCTACCAATAGAGCCACTGCTAAGTTGAAAAGCAAGTTCTTATTTTGTCCAGACTTTAGTCAATTGCAGTTTGCATTGTTGCTCACTTCAGATCAGTGAGCATGGATATTCTAGAATGTAGTCATTCAGGACAATGTGGTGTTGGGTTTAATTGGTTGATCATTTCAAAGGCAACAAAACAGTACAAAGTCTACCAGTGATCAGAATCAGGATGAAGTGAAGCTTACATGAGGGTCAGTTTCAGTGGTGGCAAGTTGGTGTAGATCCAGCAGACTCTGGTTCACATTCTTCTCCAGATCCAGGGCAACTTGCATTGCCTGTAGACTGTTGCCCCACTCATCCCTCTCTGGTTTCTAAAATGGAGAAAGACAGGTCAGTTATTGCAGGGTGCTTTCATCATATCCATTTGTTCTATTATAGACTGAGCCAGTTGTGAGAGATCAGACAAGTGAAACTAAGTGAAGGAACACCTGTCTTTGTCAATCTAATGAATTGAAGCCACATCATTAAAAGTGGCCATTTCCCCAATTCCAACCTTAACATCTTCGAAGAGTATGTATCCTCCACGCTGGCTCTGGAATTTAATCAGCTTCTCTACATGTTCCTGCTTCTCCTCAGACTGATGTTTGAAGAACTGGGAGAAATGGTTGAGGGCGACATCATCCTGGTCAAAGAAAGACACCTGAAAGAACAATTCAAATTCCATTAACACCACTGACCCCAATTCTAATCCTCACAGTAGAGGAAGTCCTCTTCCAGTTTTCTAACCATACTGAATATTCAACGTGAAGTCACATTAAATTCTGCCCCTTCCTCAGGAATATTGAATAGTCTATAAACCAACTAGTTTCCAATTGTGACGATTAACCAGGTAGGGAACAAACCACCCAGCACTAGTTGAATATTTGAAGGAAGTGCAATTTTGATAAAAAAAATTCCCATTTCAGTCCTAATAAGTCAGTTTGCACTTAAATGTTGAATTGAGTGGATGTTAATCCAATTCCATTATTGAATTATTGAAATAGTAACAACTAACCACTAGAAAAATAGGAATTGATGTTATAGGTAATGAAAATGGGAATTTAAAAAGTCACAATCTTGCCAGAAAGTTGTTAGACTTCATTGGGACAGTGAGAATTTAATAAATTATTACCATTTTCTTCCTATAAGGAATGTTAGTTGCATAAAGCATCTTTAACTACAAGATGACATTAGCTCAGCAGTGAGGTTACAGGACCAGTAACTCAGAACATGTTCAAGTCTCAGGCTGTCTAAACATTTTAAATAATTAATTAGGAAAACTAGTAATACAGTATCAGAAAAAGTAACCATGAAGCAGTCAAATTATTTAAAACACAACTAGTTCACCAATGAAAGCTGCTGTCTTTACCCAGTCTGGCCTACAAACTACTCTGTTCCCACACTAATATTGATGACTCAACTCCCTTTTGAAATAACCAAAGCCATGCAATTGTGGCAGTTAAGGGGATGGGCAATAAATACCAGTCAAACCTGAGGATATATATTTAAAGATTAACATAGTATAAATGGCCAACAGATGGAATATGCTAATGTATGGTGTAGATGATGTACCCCCTGACCCTAGTCAGTCATGGGTTAGACTTGAGAGAGGGGGATTGGAATCATGCCTGGGAGTAACATGCCTACTCCTTACTACATCTGAACAGGTTACAAACATTAAACAGACATGTCTAAGAATCAAATCACACACCTGGAGTCCAAGGTAGGACTCATCCCAGCATACTAATTGCTTTTGGACATCACTAACATATCACTATTGCAACAATATTACTGCCAAGTTTGGGGTTGAATTGACATTAGTTAGAACAGTAACAAAACTCCAAACACACAATACATCAAGTTAGATTGAAATGGGGAAAGGGTTTATTTCAGTATTTAAACCATCAAAGACAACACTCACCATGGAAAGATAAAGATAGGAGGCAGTGAGCTCCATGTTAATCTGATTGTTGACAGCAACTTCACAATCCGGGTGATAGTTTTGACAAACCTGGTAGTCCATTTTGTAAATGAAGGCTTCTTTTCCTTAATTTTCACCAAAACACAAACTTAGGATGAACACCAACAATACCTAAAACTTCACTTTATACTCCAGGGCCAAAGCCTCATTTTATTAAACAGGAAGTGACAACATCAATGATGGGCAGCCATTCTTGTTAACCAAACAGCTGCCAGGTCCAATTGGGTTCCAATCAGCACTGGATAGGATTTGGGACACAGGAACCAATCAGAATGTTAAAGGAGGGGCTCCATTGATTGACAATTCAACGATGATGGAATTGCTGATTAATCTTTGACCATCTTAGAGTCATAAAGGTCGACGGCACAGAAAAAGGCCCTTCAGCCCATCGAGTCTGCGCTGCTCAAACAAGTACCTAACTATCCCATTTTCCAGCACTAGGCCCATAGCCTTGTATGTTATGGCATTGCAAGTGCACTTCCAACTACTACTTAAGTATTCACAAATGCAAACTCTGAAAGTATCTCTACCTAAAAAGTGACAATAAAATATACTCTCAAACCATATTTTGACATTTGATTGGAGGTATTAATGTAAAAAAACTAACACCATTAATGGAAAAGTTAAGATGTTAATTACAGACAAATAATTAAGAATGCGGATCAACATAAGTAAAAATGTTGCCTTGGTTAAAATACTGCAATAGTAAATGGATCATAGCCAGATAGGCAGTTACTATAGAAAACTCAGGTATTCAGAAGTGAAGTCCTTGGGAGGCAGCCAACTAGACACTCCAGCTGTATTTTCAGACAGTGATGATGCACATAGCCCGCACAAATTCTTAAATTGAGAAGCTTAATTGATAACCTTGTTTTTATGAAAGAACTTGTTTTTTCCTAAGTGTTTTTGTCAAAAGACAAAGAACAATGCATAATGGAAGTCATTTTTATTCTCTGCTGAAGGTCTCTTTAAAATGTTTGACCATCTTTTAGGCAGTCAGTCTGCCATCTATACAGGCATTGGTAAGTCTTGGCCTAGCTAGGACTCCCTATATTTTAGACGAAGGCACTTCAGATTAGAGAAAAATTATACTAGATTGTGAGTATAAATGTCTTCAATTAATATTTGTTTATCAAAATAAAACTGTTTATTACAGTGGATCTAAAAATTGCATACATTTTGAAACACTATTGACTGTTATGATTATCTTTAGTTACCATCTATAACCCTAATGTTTAAGCAGCGATCTATAATTGGTTTGAATAATAATATATTAACTAAGTATAGAATAGCTGTAGTCTCATCTACATTCTCTAGAGAGCTGACATATAAAATAACAATATCCGAGGACTTTAAGGTAGCATCCTAAGAGCTGATATTGAGAAACTCTAAAGTTGTTCATTGTTATAATATACCTCAATGTATGTTCTATTCCAAGATAATTTTGTTAGGTTGGGGACTCCTGGGAGAGAGGATCTTTTACTTTAGGGCCAGTCTCTAGTTGGTCTTATAGATTATGTTCCTTTCATGATTGGAAATTTCTTTCAGTTGAGATTCGACGCTAACAATAAATTCATGGGAATAGGTTTACCTTGCCCCAGGAGGGGGGTGGGGGGGATGGCAAAGGTAGTAGAACCATTAACATTAAGACAAGTTTGATTCAGCCCCGCAGAGTTAGTTTAGTTTGTTCCTCTGAGGGACCCTTTTTTTATCCTTTGAATGACAATGTTGGTAAACTATTAGAAAATAGAGACATGGTTTGCAGAAAATGATTTCCTGCTGGTTTAGAGCAATAGAAACAATATCCATTATACTGATTTTTTTTTCATTCATGGGATGGGGGCATCATTGGCCAGCATGTATTGCCTAATCGGCCTTGTTCAGATTTAAGAGTCAACCACATTGCTGTGGGTCTGGAGTCACATGTAGGCCAGATCAGGTAAAGATAGCAGAGTTTCCTTCCCTAAAGGCTATTACTGAACCAGGTGGGTTTTTACAACAATCATTTCTGATGAAGAGTCATACGGACTCCAAACGTTAACTGTGTTCCTCTCTGCAGATGCTATCAGACCTGCTGAGCTTTTCCCAGCTATTTTTGTTTTAGACTTCCAGCATCTGCAGTATTTTGCTTTTACCTATAGTTTCATGGTCATCATTAGACTTTCAATTCCAGATTTTTATTGAATTCATCTGCTGTGATGGGATTCGAACCCAGGTCCCAGAGCATTACCCGAGGTCTCTGGATTACTAGTCCAGCAACAATACCACGACACCCTCACCTCTCCACTGATTTGATGATAGATTGACAAATTATGACAGTGTGCAACCATCCTGAACCTTCTGTGGTCACCTTGAGTATTCTCTGGGTCGCAGAAGCCCAGTTTGAAAATCAATGTCCTAGTGTACTGAGCGCCTCAGCTACATGGTAGACCTCAGGTCTCCATGTATAATTTCCCCAGGAATCAGTTGCTAGAAGCATATTGTGTGCCTACCATTGTATTATCCCTATATTCAGTTTTTAATTGATTCAAAGACAACCATGTATTCTCAGGAACATTTCTGAGAAGATATTTTCTGCTACTGTTTGGATGGACTTACATTGAATGTACAGTACAGAAACTGGCCACTCAGCTCAATTCTTTCCTGCTGGCATTTATTTCTCCACAATGTCTCCCCACCCAACAATTGATTCAGCTAAACAAACTGAAACTAAGTATAATAGACACCAATAATAGATTGGTAGCCTGTGTGGAAGTGGAGAATTGAAGATTCCCACTCAATTAAAGGGTATGATCAAAGCCTTGACATAAAGATTGGTGGAAGTAAGTTACTTTTGTTCAATAGTTGCTTCAAATGCCAAATTGCAGTTTAACCCAATCTTATTAGGTTCACGTACAAATTTGGATATTACACCAGAAACTGAACTGGACTAGCCTTATAAATATTGTAGCTACAAGAGGTCAGAGGCTGGGAATTCTGCAGAGAGTAACTCACCTCCTGACTCCCCAAATCTTGTCTACCATTTACAAGGCACAGGTCAGGGGTGCAATGGAATCCTCTCCAGTTGCCTGGATTAGTGCAGTTCTAACAACACACGAGAAGCTCAACACCATCCAGGACAAAGCAGCCCAATTGACTGGCACCCCATCCAATATGTGGAACATTCACTCCCTCCAGCCCTGATGCAAGTGGCAGAAGTGTGGACACCTACAAGATACGCTGTAGCAACTTGTCAAGGCTCCTTCAACAGCACCTTCCAAACATGTGACCTAGATTATCCAGAAGGACAAGGGCAGTAGATGCTTAAAAACAGCACAACCTGCAAATTTCCATTCAAGTCTCTCACCATCCTCACTTAGAACTACATCTCACGCAGTCAAAATCCTGGAACTCTCTCTCTAACAGCACTCTGGTTGTTCTCATCCCAGATGACTACAGTAGTGCAAGAAGGTGGCTCACCACTACCTTCCGAAGTGCAATGGGCCTAGCCGTTGATGCTCACGTCCCAACATCAAATATATAAGACACATGCTGTGTAAGATTACACAATAAGAATCTATTCATTTGTCTGGTACTTTAGTGAATGCATGAAGTAGCTTAAAATAAAATGGATTAACTTGGGGGACAAAACAACTTATCAAGTGGCTTAAAGTTCCTCTCACTTCACAAAGGCTGCAGTGAGTACCATTTTTAGGATTCGCTGTAGCAACTTGTCAAGGCTTCTTTGACAGCCCCTCCCTACCCGTGACATCCACCATTGAGAAGAACAAAGGATGCAGGTGCATGGGAACACCACCACCTCTAAGTTTCCTCTCTGAATTACCCTGATTTGGACAGAGATCACTGCTCTTTCATCATTGCTGGGTCAAATCCTTGAAACTCCCCCTCTAACAGCGCTGTGGCAACACCTTCACAACATACAGACCTCAAAGCTGCAACTTCACAAAGACAAATGCTTACTTTGCCATTGAATCTCCTGAATAAATTTCTTACCCACTAATACATACGAACATGGTGCAGGAGTAGGCCCCTCGAGCCTGCTCCACCATTAAATACGATCATGGCTGATCTGATTGTAACCTCAACCCCACATTCCTGACTACTCCTGATAACCTTTCACCCGTTATCAAGAATCTATCTAGCTCTGCCTTAAAAATATTCAAAGATTCTGCTTTCCCTGCCTTTTGAGGAGAGTTCCAAAGACTCAATCCTCAAAATTTCGCCCTATCAGTCTTAAATGAGCGACCCCTTATTTTTAAGCAGTGACCCCTAGTTCTAGATTTCCCCCAAAAAGGGGAAAAATCCTCTCCACATCCACCCTGCCAAGACCCCTTAGGATCTTAAGGGTTTCGATCAAGTTGCCTCTTATTCTTCTAAACTCCAATGGATACAGGCTGAGCCTATCCAACCTTTCCTCATGAGACAACCCACCCATTCCAGATGTTCGTCTAGTAAACCTTTTCTGAGCTGCTAACACATTTAGATCTTTCATAAAATGAGAATACTGTACATGATGCTCCAGATGTGGTCTCACCAGTGCCCAGTACAACTGAAGCATAACTTCACTACTTTTACATTTAATTCCCCTCACAATAAGTGATAATATTCCATTAGCTTTCCTAATGACTTGTTGCACATTAACCTTTTGTGGTTCATGTAGTTTTTTCCAGGCCATTTTGCTTTGTTCTCTTCACCAACAGTGAGCTCCATTGAAACAAAATGGTGTAATCCAATGCTCGGTATCAATTAAAAAGAGTTTTGAGCTCGGTTCCTAGAATATTGTCGATTTTTCCCCCAGCCTTGGGGCAGCTGGCGTGAGCGTCCAGGAAAATAGCACATCAGGATAGTCCACCAATGAATTCCCACCTGTAGGGGAGAATTCCAATGTGGATTGAGAGGTGAATAGCCAGAAGCTATGCATGTGGTTAGATGTGCATTTCAAGCAGGTCGTGACCTGGGATGCGAATGTCACATATTCTGCCTCCAAATCCTGATTTTCACATGAAAGATCAGCACCTGTCGTACCTTCCCCTCCCAGCCACCTGATAGGCAACAACTTCACTGTATGAGCTGGAATCAACGACTGAGGCTTGTTTACAGCACAGGAAGAGATGGTTGGTGTAACATTCCTTCCCCAAAGTCACCTTTAAATTACATTCCTATACTCATGCTAAACCTATAAGGAGAAGCATTCACATATGAAGCTGGGCAGCAGGTGAAAGGGCACACATCAACTGTAGCCTTGAAAGGCCAAAAAACACTTAATGCTACGTACAACGTAGGATAGAAATTCTCACTCAAGATTTGCCATCCTCCCCTCACCAAATTAGCACCTCAAATTGGAATGCTTGTTGGGGATGACAAGCTCATGGGTCACCACATAAGAGAAACGAGAAGGTGCTGGGAAGTAAAGCATGGTCAGCATAAGATTTCACAACAGCAATATCCCAGGAACTAAGCTCAAAACACTCTCTCTCTTCCCCCACCCCCAATCCTCCCCTAATCTGAAGGGAAGTCCAACAGAGGTCCAGCCTAATCACTATTTTAATTTGTGACTAGCTAAATTATTCTGTAACTTCACAAGCTACTTTGAATGCGAAGTGTAAAATTAAAGTATCAGTTGTCTGAATGACAGATAAAGGCAAGATCAATGAAAGATTTATTTCTGTTCATGGGACACAGCAATTTAATTCTTTGCTACAAGTTCTTTCTTCCTGGAGAAAGCCAAATTGACCAGGTCTGGTTGGAAACATCACATACAAGCAAAGTAATCTACAGTCAGATACTAGATGCCACGTTAACTGGTCTCCTTTAGTGACAGCTCGTCAAACAAGTACTCTCCCATCCCATTCTCAGGGACTCCCAGACACTTCAGGTTGGTGATGTAGTCCCCAAGTTGCTTGGTGGACTTGACCTGCTCATCCAAATAGTGAGTCTCCAGGAAGTCATACAGCTGGAAGAGAAAGAAACATTGCAACACTGTCAAAATGTGAAGACCAGGTCCTCTGCAGCCAATTCTCCTCACTCCTGCTTCTCACAGGGAGACAGCTTTCAGGAAATGATTTGTGGTTTACTGCACTATGCCACACAACCAAAACATCATAGTACTTCACTGACAGTAAGTCTGTTTGGGATATCTGCAGGTCAGGAAAGGTGTTATAGAAATAAGAGCCGGGCATTTACTGCCTGTCCCAGAGCCCCTTTACATCCAATCAAGTAGTTTTGAAGTGCAGTCACTGTCGTGATGACATCACATATGCACAGCAAGCTCCCACAGACAACAGTGTGATAATGACAGAGTTTGTGTGATGTCAAAGATTAGATATTGGCCAGGACAAGGAAGATAACATCCCTGCTCTTCAAAATAGCTCCAACTTATGGCATTCACCTGTGAGAGGCAGAGTCCAAGTATAATATCTGATCCGATTGTCCTGCAGTGAAAAGATTCTTTTTTTTTTTTAAATTAAAAAATTCAAGTTCTGGAGTTGTACTTCAACCCAGAACATTCTAGAGTCACTGCTGAAGTGAAGTTCAAATTTTATCCAGATCCTAGCCAATTGCTGTTTGTAACATGGTTCACTTCAGGTCCATGCCCATAGCTACACCAGAATGTAGTCATTCAGGACAATGTGGTGTTGGGTCTAATTGGTTGATCATTTCAAAGACAATGAAACAGTACAAAGTCTACCAGTGATAAGAATTAGGATGAAGTGAAGCTTACATGAGGGTCAGTTTCAGTGGTGGCAAGCTGGTGTAGATCCAGCAGACTCTGGTTCACATTCTTCTCCAGATCCAGGGCAACTTGCATTGCCTGTAGACTGTTGCCCCACTCATCCCTCTCTGGTTTCTAAAATGGAGAAAGACAGGTCAGTTATTGCAGGGTGCTTTCATCATATCCATTTGTACATTCATTAAGGAATGAGTTCAGGAAAAAGTCAACACTTCCACTGTTTTGTTCAGGGCTAGGGGACTAATGTGCACAAAGAAGTCAAAACTCCTTGTAGATCAGGGTACATCTCTGTTACAGCTCAGTCCCCACACAGGAAGATTCAAACATTGGTCTATTCTGTGTAGTTTCTGACCAGTCTACATGGCTAAGCAAAGAATCACTTCACTCCCCTTTCAGGGAAAATTCTGTCAGTAATGAATTGAAGCCACATCATTAAAGCAGCCATTTCCAGCCCCCAATTCCAACCTTCACATCCTGGAGGAGGATGTATCCTCCACGCTGGCTCTGGAATTTCATCAGCTTCTCTGCATGTTCCCGCTTCTCCTCAGAATGATGTTTGAAGAACCGGGAGAAATGGTTGAGGGCAACATCATCCCGGTCAAGGAAAGACACCTGAAAGAGAACAAATGAAATTCCATTAACACACCACTGACCAATTCTAATCCTCAAAATAGAACAAGTCCTCTTCCAGCTTTCTAACCAAACCGACTATTCAGTATGAAGCCACATTAAATTCTCCTCTCCATCCTTCAGTATATTGAATGGTTTAACCACAATTGGAAAAAGACATTGGAAGCTTATCCTGGTAGAAAATGGAACAAAATGACCATCCAACACCAGCTGAAAATTTGAAGGAAATGCAGTTTTGATAAATGATTCCCATTTCAGTTTGATGAATTTTATTAAGTGCAATCTGATTTAAGCTTTTTTGCATTGATTCAGCATGTACTCTCAATTGAGCAGTAATGAAGTGTGGAAGCAGTAACCAGAACACAATTGATCACTAGAAAAATAAAGTTGGAAAGGATGATTATGGACACCATGGAGTTGGGGATTCAAGTAATTTCAAATACAAGTTTCATTTCTTCCAGAAAATTAATGCCTTTATTAGGGTTACAGTGAAGATTCTATAAATTGCTACCATTTCCATTACAGAGCATCTTCAAATATAACAAAATAATTGGTGTACTAATGATGCCACAGGCAAGTAACACAGAGAACATGTTCAAACCTCAGGTAGTCTGAAAACATCTGGAAGTAAAGCTGTTGTAGGGTAGTTGAATTGTGCTATTAATGATAGAGTTGATCTGCAGACATTTGAGTGGAAACATTAATTTTACATACAGCATACACAGCAGCAACTACACATGTGCTTTCAACTCCAACTCTACACTGACTGAAGTAGCCTATGCTTTCCTATTGGTTACTACAGATTGTTATCTTCCTTAAGTATTATTCTTAAAGATACATTACACACTAAATAAAACTAATTACTACAAGCTGGTATTAGTGAAGTGACTATGAAGCTGTCAAATTATTAAAAATCCAACTGGTTCACCAATAAAAGCTGCTGCCTTTACCCAGTCTGGCCCACAGGTGACTCCATTCCCACACCAACATTGTTGACTCAACTCCCTTCTGAAATAACCAAGAAAGCCACTCAGTTGGGGCCAGGCAGTAATTGCCAATCACATACTGATATAAATACTCAAAGATTAACCTTAAGACCATTTTAGCTCTATGCATATCAGTCATTGAGCAGTGAATTAACATATCAGTTGATGTTGAACATCACTACTATATCTCACTATTGTAGTAATATTACTACCAAATTTGGATTGAACTGACATTGAGTTAGGACAGCAACAAAAAAATAGGCAACAAATCAAGAAATGAGGGGGAAAAGAATCTATTGTGTTGAAATAAACTCTACTTTAAGCCAACAGAAACAACACTTACCAAAGAAAGGTAAAGATAGGAGGCAGTGAGCTCCCCATTAATCTGCTTGTTGACAGCAACTTCACAATCCTGGTGATGGTTTTGACAAACCTGAGTCCATTTTGTGACTGCGTGCTAACTCCCACCAAAACTCAAACCTTACCACAAATTTAGGATCAACACCAGCTACAGCTAAACTTCACAGCCATAAACACTTGAATTTATACTCTAGGAAAACCGCACCATATTATTAAGCAGGAAATTACATAATCAGCAATGGCCAACCACTCTTGTTAACCAATCAGTCAGTTGGCATGTCTAATTAGATTCCAATCAGCACAGGATTGGATGCGGGACCCAGGAATCAATCAGAGCGTGATTGATAATTCAACCATGATAGAATTGCTGATTGATCTTAAAATGAGGCTTAAAGTTTCTCTACCTGAAAGTGTTAATAAAATATACTCTAAAACCTCATTATTTCATTTGAGTGGAGATATGAAGAGAGTTGAGGCAGTCCCGCAGAGTTGCATTAGTTTGTTACTGCACAGGACTCTTTTATTCGAATTTTTCAATGATAGTGTAGGGAGCCAATTGGGAAATAGAGATACCCCCAGGGCTGGGACAGAGGGAAAAGTCAGATGTTGCAATGCTCCCTTCACTGCCAACTGCACCTCACTGATATTTACACACATGGAGATACTAATAGCAGACAATATTTTCCTCTTAGCTTATAGTAACAGAAAGAATATGCTGTGGTCATCCAGTATATGGATGTGATGATAGATTGACAATTGATGGCATTGTGGACCCATTCTGAATCTCTTGAGGATCTCTTGAGGAATCTCTTGAGGATTCCCTGGGTCACAGGAAAGCCAGCTTGAAAATTAGTGCCGTAGCAATGTGCTGAGCCCCTCAGCTACATGGTAGGACGCAGGCCTCCATGTGTAGTGTCTCCAGGATTCAGTTGCATATTGTCTGCCCACCACTGTATTATCTCAATATCTAGTTTTTTATTGTTCCAAGGACACCATCTACTCTCAAGAATGTTTCCGATGAGATATTTTCTGCTACTGTTTAGATAGAATTACATTGAAGGCACAGCACAGAAATTGGCCACTTGGCCCAACAGCTTCACACCGGCATTTATGTCTTCATGATGTCCATCCACCCTACAATTGATTCCGTTAAACTGAGGCAACTTTCAACAATGGCTTGGTAGGCTGTGTGGAAGTGGAGAATTGAAGATTCCCACTCAATTAAAGGGTATGATCAAAGTGTTGACATATAGATTGGTGAAAGTAAGTTACTTTTGTTCAATAGTTGCTTCAAATATCAAATTGCAGTTTAGCCCAATCTTGTTGAATTCACTTACAAATTTGGATATTACACCAGAAACGTTACTGGCCGCCCATATTAATACTGTGGCTACAGGAGCAAGTCAGGGGCTGGGAATTCTTGCCTCAAAACCTGTCCACCATCTACAAGGCACAAACCAAGAGTGCGATGGAACACTCTCCACTTGCCCGGATCTTACATAAATACTTTTTGAGCTGACATCTGAATGAATTAATGGCAAAGCCAGCACTTGTTGTCTTTGAGACATTAGTGTGCTAAGCTGCTGCCTTGGGGCACTTTAGTCCATGTAAGTGCTCCAGGATTTTGACCCAGCGATGCTTCAACAACACTCAAGAACCTTGACACCATCCAGGATGAAGAAGCTGATTTGTTTGGCACCCCTTCCAATTTGTGAAACATTCACTCCACCCCTGATGCACAGTGGCAGCAATGTGTACCATCTACAAGATACACTGCATCATCTCGCCAAGGCTCCTTCAGCAGCACCTTTCAAATTCACAACCTCTACTATCTAGAAGGACAAGGGCAGTAGATGCTTAAGAACATCACCAACTGCAACTTCCCATCCTAGTCTCTCACCATCCTGACTTGGAACCATATTACCACTCAGCTAAAATTCTGAAACTCCCTCTCTAACAGCACTCTGATTGTTCCCACACCAGATGGACTGCAGTGGTTCAAGGAAGTGACTCATCATCACTTTCTCAGGTGTAATTGTGGATGGGCAATAAATGTAGCCTAGCCATTTGCACTCATGACCGAAATGAGATCATATTGAATGGTGGGGCTGAATTGCCTGCTCCTAGTTCTTATATCCCAACATCAAATATATAAAAAAACACATGCTGTGCAATATTACACAATAAGAAACCATTCCTTTGTCTGGTACTTTATTGAATACATGAAGTAGCTTAAACTTGGACTAACTTGGGGGGGGAAACAAAACAACACATCAAGTGGCTTAAAATTCCACTTACTTTGCCAAGGCTGCAGCGTGTACTATCTATAGGATGCACTGTAGCAACTTGTCAAGGCTTCTTCAATAGCCCCTCCCTAACCCATGACCTCCACTGTCTAGAAGGACAAAGGAAGCAGGTGCATGGGAAAACCACCAGCCCCAAACTTCCCCTCGGAGTTACACACAATCTGGATTTGGACAGAAATCACTGCTCCACCATCGCTGGGGGGGGGGGTCAAAATCCTGGAGCACTTACATGGACTAAAGTACCCCAAGGCAGCAGCTTAGCACACTAATATCTCAAAGACAACAAGTGCTGGCTTTGCCATTAATTCATTCAGCTGTCAGCTCAAAAAGTATTTACTCAGTGACGCTACAGTATTACTTCCAGGCCACCATTCTTCTCCAACAGTGGATCGCATTTAAAGTAATCTGCGTAATCCAAAGCAGTTCAGGTCAGCGTTAATTAAAAGGAGTGTGTGGGTTTTGAGCTCAATTCCTGGAATATTGCTGCTTATGAAACCTTGCATGGATGTTCCACAGCCCAGGAGTGGCTGGGAAAAAAATAGGGAACCACATCAGGTCAGTTCACCACTGATTGCATTCCTGCTACTGGGGGAAAAAAAATTCACAAGGTGGATTGAGATAAATATCTATTTCCCATGGAATGGAAGTAGGCAACTAATTTGAATATTTAAGGATCTAATAGGGAACACTCAGATTTGACCTGGGACTACCAGAGGATTGTTTACATGTCCATTTCTGGCTTTAAACACAATTAATGTTAACTTTCACTTAAGAAAACACTTGTACCTGCCCCTCAGCCAACTGATAGGAAACAAGTTAAAAATTGTACAAACATGGAATCCAAGCATGGAGGATGGCTTTCAGAAGTGGAAGAGATGAGTGATATAATCTTCCCAAAGTCTCCTTGTAAACATACTCTTGCACTAAAGAACTAAACCTATAAAAAGGTGAAGTCATTCAAAGTAGAGGCTCGGTAAGGTCAAGAAGTTGCTTTAATTGTAGCCTTGAAACACAACAAGCACTTGGTGTTGATGTGGAACAGAAATTCTTGTTCAACGTTTGCCACATATCACCAAACTTCCAACATTAGGCCTGCAGCACCTCAAATCTGAATTCTGGTTTGGGGGGGTGGCGGGGGAAGAAATGACAACCTCATAGGCCACCAACCATCATAACAAGGAACAAGAAAAGGTGCTGGCATGTGGGAGTCTGGTCATTTGCTCACCACATAAAGTCCAGGGGAGGAACCACAGTCTAATCACTAACTATCAAATTACAATAATGATTCCTGGCTAGCTGCTTTGAGGTGCTAAAAGGTGTCAAACTAATGCAGGTATCAGTGATCTGAATGATGAGCAATAGACAAGGTCAATTAAAGATCTTTATTTCACAGGACACAGCAATTTAAGTTCTTTCTTCTTGGAGAAAGCCAAATTGTCCAGGTCTAGTTGGAAGTATTACATACAAGCAAAGTAATCTACAATCAGATACTAGATGCCATGTTAACTGGTCTCCTTTAGTGAGAGTTTGTCAAACAGGTGCTCTCCCATCCCATTTTCAGGAGCTCCCAGACGCTTCAGGTTGGTGATGTAGTCCAAGTTGCTTGATGGTCTTGACCTGCTCATCCAAATAGTGAGTCTCCAGGAAGTCTCACAGCTGGAAGAGAAAGAAACATTGCAACAGTCAAAATGTCAGTTCCTCTGCAGCCAATTCTCCTCACTCTTGTTTATAGCAGATGGCTCAGGAAACAATTGGTCTTTTACTGCATTATGCCACACACCCAAACATCTTTTGCATATAAACTTCAAAATACTATACAAATAAGATTGGAATTTACTGTGGCAGTGGAGGGTGCTTTGGGACAATCAAGTGCATTCACTGTTGTGATACAGGAAACACAGCAGCCAATGTGCACAGCAAGCTCCTACAGAATGCAAAAAGAGACAGTTTGAGAGATGTTGATCAAGGATTAGATATCATCCAAGACAGAGACAACACCCCTGCTCTTCAATAGAGACTCAGGACCCTTCGCATCCACTTGAGACAGAGTCTAAGTTAACATCTGATCGGAAGGTCCTGCACAAGACTAAGCTTTTAAAAAAATTCAAGTCCTGGAGTTGGTCTTCAACCTGGAACATTCTAGAGTCACTGCTAAAGTCAAGTTAATTTTATCCAGGTTTTTGCAGTTTGTAATGTGGCTCACTTGGATGCCCTTGGCTACACTAGAACACTGATTCAGGACAATGCTGTGTTGGGTTTCCAATTGGTCTCTTGGTTGATCATTTCAAAAGGCAACAAAACAGTACAAAGTCTACCAGTGATCAGAATTAGGATGAAGTGAAGCTTACATGAGGGTCAGTCTCAGTGGTGGCGAGTTGGTGTAGATCCAGCAGACTCTGGTTCACATTCTTCTCCAAATCCAGGGCAACTTGCATTGCCTGTAGACTGTTGCCCCACTCATCCCTCTCTGGTTTCTGAAATGGAGAAAGACAGGTCAGTTATTGCAGGGTGCTTTCATCATATCCATTTGTACATTTATTAAGGAATGAGTTCAGGAACAGATCAACTCTTTTCCCGTTTTATTCAGAGCTATGGGACTAATGTACACAAAGAAGTCAAAACTTCTTGTAGATCAGGGTACATCTCTGCTACAGCTCAGTCCTCACACAGGAAGATTCAAACATTGGTCTATTCTGTGTATAGACTTAGTCATATACATTGTGAGAGATCAGAAACTAAAATAATCATTTCACTCTCCCTTCAGGATTTGAACATTCTGTCAATGTGACATAATTTAAGCAGCCATTTCCCTCCCCAATTCCAACCTTCACATCCTGGAGGATGATTGTGGCCTCCACACTGGTTCTGGAATTTCATCAGCTTCTCTGCACGTTCCCACTCTCCTCGGAATGATATTTGAAAAAAACTGGGAGAAATTGAGGGTGACATCATCCTGGTCAAAGAAAGACACCTGAAAGAACAATTCAAATTCCATTAACACCACTGACCCCAATTCTAATCCTCAAAAAAGTTAGATGAAGTCCTCTTCCAGCTTTCTAATCAAATTTGAGGCAATACAAAGTCACATCAAATTCTCTTTGCCTTCCTAGTGTATATTCAATGTTCTGTAACCCAGTTTCAAATTGTGAAGATTAGTCTGGTAGAAGAAGGACTATCCAACACCAGTAGAATATTTGAAGGAAGTGCAGTTTTGCTACATCAGTTAAAACTCCCATTTCAATCCGATAACTCAGATTACACTTATCCAATGAAATTCGAACAGTTTGCATTGGCTTAACATCTACCCTCAATTCAACAGTAACAAAATGTGGAAACTGTAACCAGAACAATAAATTGGAAGAGTATGAATTGGCATTATAGACATCATGAAAATGAGAATTTAAAAAAAGTAACTTCTACTGTATGTTAGTTTCCAGAAAATGGCAAGACTTCCAATAGGAATAGTCAATATTGACTAAATTGTTTCCATTTCAGACTCAAAGCATGAGACAACATTGATGTACCAGTGATCCAGAGAACACGTTTTCAAGTCTCAAGCAGTCTGAAAACAACATGGAGTAAAGCTGCCAGAGAAACTGATCATGAAGTAGTTAAATTATTAAAAATCCAACTGGTTAGCTAATGAAAGTGGCCTGACCTACAGGTGATTCCATTCCCAAACCAACACAGCTGACTTAACTCCTTTCTGAAGTAACCAAGAAATGCATTCAGTTGTGGCAACTTAGGGGATGGGCAGTTAAATGCCAATCATAGAATATTTATTCTGAATTTAATTCTCACTTTTGCTCCTCATATGTCACTCAGAGCAGTGAATTAATACATCAGTTAATGTTGGACATCACTACCAGATCTCACTGTTACAGTATTATAACCAAAAATTAGTTGGACAGCAACAAAGCTGAATAAAACAAGTAATAAGTCATGTTTTGTTGAAATGCAGAGGTGGGTCAGCAGCAGGTGAAGAAATAGTTTACTTCAACATAATAGATGTTTTAAACTAATAGACAACATTCACCATGGAAAGATAAAGATAGGAGGCAGTGAGCTCCATGTGAATCTGCTTGTTGACAGCAACTTCACAATCCAGGTGATAGTTTTAACAAACCTGAGAGTCCGTTTTGTGAACATGGGCTTCTTTTCCCTAATTTTCACCAAAACTCAAACCCTATCACAAATTTAAGATTAACACCAACTAAACCTAAAATGTCACTGCTATAGAACTTGAACTTATACTCTGGGAGCACAGCCCCATTTTATTAAACAGGGATGACATCATAAATGTTGGCCAACAACTCTTGTCAACCAATCAAACAGCTGCCATGTCCAGTTGGGTTCCAATTAGCACAGGGTAGGATTTGGGACACAGGAACCAATCAGAATGTTAAGGGAGAGGCTCGATTGATTGACAACTCAACCATGATAGAATTGTTGATTAAGTTTGTATTTGTGAAGAGGGTCAAAATCAAAGTGTCTCTACCTGAAAATTATAATAAAATATCCTCTAAAATCTTATTTTGACATTTGAGTAGAGGTGTTGACAAGCTTGATGCAGGTCCACAATGTTATATTAGTTTATTACTCTGATAGACTCTCTTTTTCTTAACTTTTGAATGACAGTGTTGGAAGCCTATTGGAAAATAGAGGCATCATTTGCAGCAAATGTTTTCTTATTATTTTACAGCAGCAGAAACAATGTGCCTTGGATCATCCAATATATTGATCTGCTAACAGAAAAAGTGATCACGAAATAGTCAAATTATTAAAAATCCAACTGGTTCACCAATGAAAGTGGCTGTCTTTACCTAGACTGTCCTACAGGTGACTCCATTTCCACACCAACATAGCTGACTCAACTCCTTTCTGAAGCAACCAAGAAATCCAATATACTGATCTGATGATAGATTGACAAAAGATGAGTTTGTTGACCCATTCTGAATCTCCTGTGATCACCTTGAGGATTCCATGCATTGCAGGAAACCCAGTTTGAAAAATAATGCTGTAATGTGCTGAGCACCTCAGCTACAAGGTAGGCCCCAGGCCTCCATGTCTAATTTCCCCTGGAATCGATTGCTTGAAGCATATAATATTGTATTACCCCTGTATTCAATTTTTGATTGTTTCAAGGGCAATCATCTACTCTCAAGAACATTTCTGATTAGATATTTTCTGCTAATGTTCGGAGAGAATTACACTAAATGTACAGTATAGAAACTGGCCACTTGGTCCAGCAGCTTCATGCTGCCACTTAAGTCTTCACAATGTCTTCCCACTCAACATTTGGTTCTCTTAACCAAATTGAAACAGTCTTCAGTAACGGATTGGTAGCCTGTGTGGAAGTGGTGAACTGAAGATTCCCACTCAATTAAAGGGTGTGATCAAAGCCTTGACATATAGGTTGATGGAAGTAAGAGACTTTTGTTCAATAGTTGCTTCAAATGCCTGGTAGCAGTTTAGCCCAATCTTGTTGGATTCACTTACAAATTTGGATATTACACCAGAGAAGTTACTGGGCCAACCATATAAACACCATGGCTAACAAGAGCAGGTCAGAGGCTGGGAATTCTGTGTCGCGTAACTCATCTCCTGTCTCGCCAAAGCCTGTCCACCATCTACAAGACAAGAAGGGAGTGCGATGGAGTACTCCACTTGCCTGGATGAGTGCAGCTCCAACAACACTCAAGAAACCTGACACCATCCAGGACAAAGAAGCTGACTTGATCGTCACCCCATCCAATGTGTGAAACATTCACTCTACGCCCTATGCATGGTGGCATCAGTGTATGCTGTCCACAAGATACACTGCAGCATCTCGTCAAGGCCCCTTCAACAGCACCTTCCAAACCTTCGACCTCGACTCTTTAGAAGGACGAGGGTGGTGGATGCTGAAGAACACAGCCTGCAAGTTTCCATTCAATTCTCTCACCATCCTGACTTGGAACTATATCGTCACTCAGTCAAAATCCTGGAACTCCCTGTCAAACAACATTCTGTTCATCTTGCATCAGATGGTTTGCGGCAGTTTAAGAAATCAACTCACCACCACATTCTTAAGTTTAATTGGGCAAAATCTATCCTGGTCATCGACACTCACATCCCAAGTTCAAATATATGAAAAAAATATGTTGTGTAATATTGCACAATAAGAACCTATTCATTTTTTTTTATCATTCATCACTGTGGGCATCACTGGCTAGACCAGCATTTATTGCTCATCCATAATTGCCCTTGAGAAGATAGTGGTGAGCTGCCTTATTGAACTGCAGCAGTACCAGTGGTGTAGGTACACCCACAGTAGTTATTTTACTGTCTGGTGCTTTAGTGAATGCATGAGCTAGTTTGAAATAAATTGATTAACACAGGGGCACAAAAGAACACGTCAATTGGCTTCAATTTCCACACCCTCTGCCAAGGCTGCAGTGTGTCCCATCTACAAGGTGCACTGCAGTAACTTGCCAAGACTTCTCCAACAGCCCCTCCCTATCCAGTGACCTCCACAACCTACAGCAGAGGAAGCAGGTGCATGGGAACACCACCATCTCCAGTTTCCCCTGGGAATTACACACCACCCTGACTGGGACTGAAATCACCATTCCTTCATTGTGATAAAAGGAAAATACTGCGGATGCTGGAAATCTGAAACAAAAACTGGAAAAACTCAGCGGGTCTGACAGCATCTGCAGAAAGGAATACAGTGAGTGTTTCAAGTCTGTATAACTCTTCATCAGAGCATACAGACTTGAAATGTTAACTGTATTCCTCTCTGCAGATGCTGTCAGACCTGCTGAGTTTTTCCAGCTATTTTTCTTTTATTCCTTCATTGTTGTCAGGTCAAAACCCTGGAACAACCTACCTAACAGCATGGCAGGAGCACCTTCACATGGACTACAGCACTTCCAGGCAACAGCTCAGAACACTAACCTTGCAAAGCCAATAAGTGCCGGCCCTGCCATTAATTGAGACGTCAGCGCAAAAATCACTGATATTGCAGTGTTACTTCCAGGCAAGCACTCTTTCCCCAACAGTAGGTAGCATTGAAAGAAAACTGTAACCCAATACAGCTGAGTGTCAAAGAAACAAAGCTTTTTTTTGAGCTCTGTTCCTGGAGCATTACTGCTGTGAAATCTTGGGCTGATTTGTCCCCAGCCCTGGGTGACTGACTTGGCAGCATGGGAGAAGCAGCAGGGAGCTACATGGTGATGGCTTGTCAATGCCACTGGTGAACATTCCCATGATGGATTAAGCAACGTATTGGTTGTCTAGAATGGAGGTAGAAAATCAATCTGAATGATTAAAGTCTAAGTGAAGCCCCAGCTTTTGGCCCAGGAACAAAGGAAGAGTTTTATCTGTCCATTTCAGGCAGGGGAACTTCATATCAAAAATAAGCACCTGTTATACATTGTGGAATCCTCACCAGCTCAGGTTGCCAAGTCAGATGGCTGACATAAAAAAGTTAAAACTCTAGGGGACTCCAAGAGTTGGAACTTGTTTGAAGAACTGGAACAGACAGGTGGTCTAATCATTTCCTGAAAAGTCACCTTTAAATTATATTCCTGTAGTGCAGGAAATAACTAAACCCTGTTTTAGTATGCTAAGGGATAGTAGCAGGCCATCACTGGAAAGGCAGTTCATCATATGATCATTTCACTTTAGCTTTTGAGCAGCATACACTCTGCTGCTGACATGCACACAAAAATAGGCAAAGATTAAAGACATGTGCCTAGTTTCAATACATGAACCAACATATTTACCCAATCGCTTATGAGTGATTGGTGCCTTGATATTATCTAAACATGACAAACCTAATAAGACATACAAATGTGGCTAGGCAGAGGACAGAACTTGCTTTAATTGCAATGCTAGTCTTGAATACCATAACATGCCCTTATGTTAACATTGAATAGAATTTCTTGTTCAACACTTCCCAGTTCCTTCTTTTAAATTTCCTCCATAAGCACCTCGACTCCTGAATTTTTGTTGGGGATGACAAGCTCATATGTCACCATGCACCACAGAAGTCACTGGGATGTAGAAACCTGAATATCATTCTGCACCCTCCCCCAAATTAAGATCCACAGTTCAATCACTGTTGTAATTTTGTAAAGCGGTCAGTAAACATTGTAACTTAAGCTACTGATCACTAAGGAGTCAAACTAAAACAAGTATCAGGTTGTCTGAATATCAGGGACTAGACAAGATCAAAGATATTTTTTGAAATTTCATTTCATAGGACACAGCAATTTAATTCTTTGCTACAAGTTCTTTCTTCCTGAAAACCAAATTGTCCAGGTCTAGTTGGAAATGCACATCACGTACAAGCAAAGTAATCTACAATCAGATACTAGATGCCATGTTAACTGCTCAAACAGCTACTCTCCCATCCCATTCTTAGGAGCTCCCAGATGCTTCAGGTTGGCGATGTAGTCCCCAAGTCGCTTGATGTACTTGACCTGCTCATCCAAATAGTGAATGTCCAGGAAGTTGCACAGCTGGAAGAGAAAGAAACATTGCAACACAGTCAAAATGTGAAGACCAGACCCTCACTCCTGCTTCTCATAGGGAGATTGCTTTCAGGAAATGTGTTTTGCTGCATTATGTCACAACCAAAACATCTTTTGCAGAAACTTCACTGATAGGAAATCTGTTTGGGATTATCTGCAGGTTAGGCAAGGTGCTATACAGACTGGGACTCTTGCAGTCAGTCAATCAAACAGTTTAAAGTGGTCACTTATGATATAGGAAACAACAGCTATGTGCACAGCAAGATCTCACAGCAATAACTGAATTTGTGATTTGTTTTGGCCACCTCACCTGTTAGCCTTTTTAAAAAGTCCTAGAGTGAGACTTCAATCCAGAACATTCTGACTGAAGAGGAAGTGCTACCAATAGAGCCACAGCTAGAGTCAAGTTGAAATGAAATGTCTTATTTTATCTCGGTCTTAAACCAACTGCTAACTAGTTGGTAATGTTGCTCACTTCAGATCCATGCCTATGGCTACACTAGAATATGGTAGTTCAGGACAATGTCATGTTGGGTCTCCAAGTGGTCTCATTGAAATGATTAACCAAAGTCAACCAGTGGTCAGAATTAGGATGAAGTGAAGCTTACATGAGGGTCAGTCTCAGTGGTGGCGAGTTGGTGTAGATCCAGCAGACTCTGGTTCACATTCTTCTCCAGATCCAGGGCAACTTGCATTGCCTGTAGACTGTTGCCCCACTCATCCCTCTGGTTTCTGAAATGGTGAAAGACAGGTCAGTTATTGCAGGGTGCTTTCATCATATCCATTTGTACATTCATTAAAGGAAGGAGTTCAGGAACAGGTCAACACTTTCCCTGTTGCATTCAGAGCTATGGGACTAATGTGCACAAAGAAGTCAAACCTCCTTGTAGATCAGGGTACATCCCTGTGATAGCTCAGCCCTGACACACAAAGATTGAAACATTCTGTATAGACTGAACCAGTAGAGGTCAGATCAGACAGGTGAAGCTGAGAAACTCTTCACTCAGGATTTGCAAATCCTCTCAAATGAGTTGAAGCCAAATCATTAAGCAGCCATTCCCACACCCCCCCCCCACCCCCTACCACCCCCCCCAAATTCCAACCTTCACATCCTGTAGGAGGATGCAGCCTCCACACTGGTTCTGGAATTTCATCAGCTTCTCTGCATATTCCCGCTTCTCCTGAGACTGACATTTGAAGAACTGGGAGAAATGGTCAAGGGCGACATCATCCCAGTCAAAGAAAGACGCCTGAAAAACAATTCGAATTTCATGAATACACCACTGACCCCAATTCTAATCCTCAAAAAAGTTAGGAGTCTTCTTACAGCTTCCTAACTCAAACTGAGTATTCAGTATGAAGTCACAGTAAATTCTCTGCCCTCCTTCAATATATTGAATTGTCTACAACAGGATTTCCTGAACAGTGGGGGGGGTCACTAGCTCCAAGGCAGCAGCCGTCCGGTGGAACCTGAATACCAACTGCTGCCAGGCCCCTTGAAATCCTTACTTTCCAATGGTGCACATTTGGCCCACAGATCTTAGAGGTTCGAATCCTACTGCAAAAGGCAGCTACTTCTTTTGAAAAAAATACCCTAATTTAACCATTCCCACTGTGCTCAACCTCACTTCCCCCTTTCTCAACACACCCCATTAGGCAGAAGGCACTCAACTCTTGTATCACCACCCCTTCCCCAAAAACATTCTGAGGGCACATGATGTCGGGTCACCAGGATAAGCTTCGGAAGCACTGGTCTATCACATAATCTCCACTGTTCTAAATTTTGAAGATTAGCCTATTTAGACATAGAAGTGACTATCCATCTCCAGCAGAATATTGCACCTTCCTTCAGTGGGAAGATTCTCAGTCTGGAAATCAAATCATTTTGCACCATCTATTCACAATTCAACCTTAATTTGAAGTTGAAATAACCAGAATACAACTGGCCACAAGAAAAATACATTGAAAAGGGAAAATTGGCAACTTAGTTACCATGAAGGTGGAATTAAAATACATGGCTAATATAATTACCACATTTCTACCAAATTATTGCAGAACATCCATTAGCACCACAGCTCAGATTGTTACTATTTCATTCCTCTAACCAATTTATTCAATGCTATCTGCATCAGAGCCTTCAAATTTAACAAGATGTTCATGTACTAATTACGATACTGGACTAATAACCCCAGGAACACATGTTGAAGTCCCAGACAGACATTCTGCCAATTGAAGTTATAGAAAGCTCAAAACACAAAGCTGGTATCAGGGGACAAAGTGAGCACAGGAGTAGGCAACTCGGCCCCTCGAGCCTGTTCTGTCATTCAATAAGATCATGGCTGATCTGATTGTACCCTCAACTCTACATTCCTGCCTACCCCCTATAACCTTTCCTCCTTTGCTTCAGGAATCTAGCTTTTTCAAAGACTCTGCTTCCACCATCTTTTGATGACAAGATTTCCAAAGACTCAAATATTTGTCTTAAATTAGCAACTTTAAAAAAAAATGGCCCTTAGCATTAAATTCTCCCACAAGAGGAAACACCTTCTCCACAATAGCCCTGTCAGTCCCCTCAGAATCTTAAATCAAGTTATTTATTCTTCTTAACTCCAGCGGATACAAACCTCACCTTTCCTCATAATGCAACTCACCCTTTCCAGGCTTTAGTCTAGTAAACCTTCTCTGAACTGCATTCATATCTTTCCTCAAAAAAAGGAGAGCAATACTGTACAACATACTCCAGATGCAGTCTCACCAGTGTCCTGTATAACAGAAGCACAACCTCCCTACTTTCATATTCAAAGCAGTCAAATTTCTAGAATGCTAATTGATTCAGTACTAAAAGCTGCTGTCTTTACCTAGTCCAACCTCTCCCTCACCAACATGGTGAAGGCAACTGGCTTCTCATATTGCCTCAGAAGCCACTCCATTAGGCAGTAATTACCACATATCCAGAGACTAAATATTAAAGACCAAATCCAATTTATAAGGATCAATCTCTCTGCATATCTCTCAGAGCAGCCACAAAGCCAACCAGTTGATGGTGGACATCACCACGTCTCACTAAGTGCAGTGACATCAGAGGTAAAATTAGGTTGAATTGATGTTTAAATGAGTACAGGTCAAGATCCAATAAACATACAATATGTCAAGATATATTGTAAATGCAGGAAAGAGAATCTACTTCAACATAATAGATTTTATTTTAAACCCACAAAGACAAAACTTACCAAAGAAAGTTAAAGATAGGAGGCAGTGAGATCCACATTAATCTGCTTGTTGACAGCAACTTCACAATTCTGGTGATAGTTTTGACAAACTTGGGAGTCCACCTTCTGTGTCTAACAAATTTTTTTTCTTAACTTGCAGCAAAACACAAACCCTCACAAATGTAGGACCCTACAACAACTACACCTAAAATATCACTACCAAATGACTTGAACTAATACTCCAGGAACTGATGCACAATTAGATTAAGCAGGCAATAACATCGCCAATGATGGCCAACCGCTCCTATTAACCGATCAAACAGCTGCCAGGTCTAATTAGATTCCAATTAGCACAGGATAGGATTTGGGACCCAGGAGAAAAATCCAAATGTTAAAGGAGAGGCTCCATTGATTGACAACTCAACCTTGATAGAATTGCTGACTGAACTTTAACCTCAGTCTCTACCTGAAAATGCCAATACTCTAAAAGCACGCTTTGAAATGTGAGCGGAGGTATTAAGAGAAGCTTGATGCAGATTCGTAGAGTCACATCAGTTTGAGGGATTTTTCCCCTAATTTTTGAATGACCGTGTAGGGAGTCCATTGGAAGTGGAAAACATTTTCCTGTTAGTTTACAGCAACAGAAACAATGGGGCATCCGGTATAGGCATCTGATGATAGATTGACGAATAATGACATTGTAGACTCATTCTGAACCTCCTGTGATCTCCTTAAAGATTCCCTGAGTTGCAGGAAACCCAGTTTGATAAGCAATGCTTGTGCTGAGCATCTCAGCTGCCTGCCCAGAAGGAAAAAAAGCAAAAACTGGAAAATAAGAATACTGGTCTGAACTGGTCTTGTGTACCTTAAAATGGAACATCAGTGAAACTGGGAAATAAGAGTACTGGTCTGAACTGTTTTCCCTTCTGGGTGGTAGGCCTCAGGCCTCTTTGTCTAATTTCCACTTACTAGATACATATTGTGTGGTTGCCATTGTATTATCACTATATTTTGTTGTTAATTGTCACAATAACAACCATCCACTCTCAAGAATGTTTCTGTCAAGATATTTTCTGGTACTGTTGATGTAGAGTTACATAGAATGTACAGCACAGAAATGGGCACTCAGCCCATCTGTCTATGCCAACATTTATCCTCCACGCAAATCTCCTCCTACACTAACATTGATAGTGTTAAATAAGACAAACTGAAACAGCCTTCAATAATGAGATTGTGGCCTGTGTGGAAATCGAGGATTGAAGATAAACCATTCAGTTAAAGGGTGTGATCGAAGGCTTGACAGACAGATTGGTGAAAGAAAGATGCTTTTGCCCAACAGTTGTTTGAAATGCCATGTTGTAGAGAATTCTCTTCTTATTGGTTTCATGTACAATTTTGGGTCTTTTACTGTACAATACTTTAAGAACACATTCCTTTGGTCCTTTAGTGAAGACATGAACTGGTTAACATAAGTGGATTTATTTGGCAGAATATAACAGAGGGTCAAGTAGCTTAAAGCTCCACTTCCTCTGCCAAGGCTACAGTGTGTACTATCTACAAGATGCACTGCAACAACTTGTTCTCTGAGTTCCCTAACACATCCACCACCTAGAAGGACAAAAAACAGACACACAGGAACAACACCACCTCCAAGTTTCCCCTCCGAATCATAGCATCCTGACTTGGAGTTAAATTGCCATTCCTTTATCATCGCTGGGTTAAAGTCCTGGAACTTCCTGTCTAACAGAACTGAGGAAGCGCCTTCAAGCCACCTCTCAAGGGCAGAATAAAACAGAAGATCAAGTGGCCTAAAGCTCCACTTGCTCTGCCAAGGCTGCAGTGTGTACTATCCACAAGAAACACTGCAACAACTTGTTCTCCATCTGCCTTTCCTTCACAAGTCACATCCACCACCCAGAAGGACGAAGAATGTAGGCGCATAGGAACAACACCTCCTCCAAGTTTCCCCTCAGCATCCTGACTTGGAGATAAATTACCTTCATCACTGGGTCAAAGTCCTGGAACTCCCTGTCCAACAGAACTGAGGAAGCAGTCACCTTTAGCAGCTCACTCCCGCCTCTCAAGAGCAACTGGGCATAGACAATGAATGCTGGCTTTGCCAGTGTTCCCGTCTCAGGAATAAATTAAACAGAAGTATTTGTCTAGTAATGTAGTTCCATTTTCCTACATGCTCACTGCACCAACAGGAGGTAGTGTTGAATGCAAACCATAACACCACAGTCCAGGTTAGCATCAATTCAAGGTAGACTTTTTTTGAGCTCAGTTTCTGGAATGTTGTTGCTGTGAAATCTGGATGTCAGGGGGCAGTGTGGTAAAATGCAGGAACCACTCAGGGACAACTCTGCAATGTATTCCTGCTGCCAGGACTGTTTGTCCAAGGTGGACTGTGATGCAGATTAGTTAGTGCATAATCATTCTGTAACTCAGTTCTAAACACGTGAGCATTAAAACAAATATCAGCCGTCTGAATAATGGGCAATAGGCAAAATCAATGAAAGACTTTATTTCAGTTTGTGGGGTGACACAGCAATTTAATTCTTTGCTACAAGTTCTTTCTTCCTAGAGAAAACCAAATTGTCCAGGTCTAGTTGGAAACATCATATACAAGCAAAGTAATCTACAATCAGATACTAGATACCACATTAACTGGTTTCCTCTAGAGCGAGCTTGTCAAACAGCTACTCTCCCATCCCATTCTCAGGAGCTCCCAGACGCTTCAGGTTGGTGATGTAGTCCCCAAGTTGCTTGATGGTCTTGACCTGCTCATCCAAATAGTGAGTCTCCAGGAAGTCACACAGCTGGAAGAGAAAGAAACATTGCAACAGTCAAAATGTGAAGATCAGATCCTTTACAGCCAATTCTCCTCACTCCTGCTTCTCATAGGGAGCTGGTTTTCAGGAAATCATTTGCAGTTCAGTGCATTATGCCACACAACCAAAACATCTTGCTGAAACTTTGCAGTGCTCCATTGTTCGGCAAGTTAGTTTGGTTAGGAAAGGTGCTAAAAAAGAATTTACTGTATTTCCCAAAGCACCTTAACCAAAGCTCATGATGTGGGCCAGGGGTAACATTAGCCTGGATAGAGGAGGGGCTGGCAGAAATCAGTATACATGAATGGGTCTTTGCCAGTTGGCAGAATGTGACAAGTGGAATCCCACAGGGGCCTGGTCTGGGGCCTAAACCTTTTACATCAATGACTTAGACGAGGGAAATGAAGGCATGGTAGCCAAATTTGCAGATGACACAGATAGGTAGGAAAATATGTTGTGAAGAGTTTGCAGACATAAGGGCAAAAATCTGACAGATGGAGTATAACGTGGTAAAACATGAAGTTATTCACCTTGGCAGGAAGAATAAAGGCAGAGTATTACTTAAACAGAACTGCAGAATTCAGAGATCCAGAGGACCTAGTGTTCTTGTGCAGGAGTCAAAGTTAGCATGCAGGTGCAGCATGTAATCAAGGCAGCTAATGGAATGCTACCATTGAGGGGAATTGAACATAAAGATGTTATGCTTCAGTTATACAGGGCATTGATGAGACCATCTCAAAAAACTGTGCAGTTTTGGTCTCCTTATTTAAAAGGACAGATGTAAATCTGTTGGATGTAGTTCAGGAGAGGTTTACTAGATTGATACTTGGAATGAGCAGGTTGTCTGATAGGTTAGACAGGCTGGGCTTGTTTCCACTGGAGTTAAGAGCAAGGGGGGCGACACCTCTTGGAGGAGCTCAGAACTGGGGGCACAGTTAAAATTAGGGGTCACCCTTATGAGAAAGGGATGAGGAGAAATTCTCAAGAGGGTTGAGACACTTTGGAACTCTACCTCAGAAAGTGGCAGAGGTGGGGTCATTGAGTATTTTTAAGGCAGAGGTAGATAGATTGTTAGGCAAGGGAGTCGACAGTCATCAGGGGTGGATGAGAATGTGGAACTCAAAAAAACAGCCATGAGGGCAACTAAAAGCCTAGGCAGCAAATTCTAGTCATTGCACAAGACTAAATCTTCAAAAAAACTCAACCTAGTTACAAAACTCAATAAAATATGCAATTCAGGTTGAAATGGGGGGAAAAGAGTTTATTTCAATATGATAGATTTTAATCAAACCCACAAACCCATCAAACCCTCACCATGGAAAGATAAAGATAGGAGGCAGTGAGCTCCATGTTAAACTGCCTGTTGACAGCAGCTTCGCAATCTTGGTAATAGTTTTGACAAACCTGGGAGTCCATTTTGTAAATGTTCTTTTTTTTTCTAATTTGTACCAAAACTAATTTGTAACAATCCAATCACAAACTAACTTACAGCAAATATCTAAAACATCACTGGCACAGGACTTGAATTTATACTCCAGGATCCAATCCTTTTGGGTTGACATAGGAAATGACATAATCAATGATGCCAACCATTCTTGTTAGCCAGTCGAACAGCTGCCATGTCCAATATGAATCCAATCAGCACAGGATAGGATTTGGGACCCAGGAGCCAATTAAAATGTTAAAGGAAAGGCTGCTTTGATTGACAACTCAACTTTGATGGAATTGCTGAATGATCTTTGACTTTCTTCACCAGTGCAAACTCTGAAAGTGTCTCTACCTGAAAATGACAAGGAAATATACTCTAAAACCTTATTTTGACATTTGACTAGACGTACGAAGACAAACTTGACACAGACTTGCAGAGTTACATTAGTTTCCCAACTGTTGAACGAGAGTGTTGGGGAGCCCATTGGAAAGAGCCCATTGGAAAGAAGAGACATTGTTTGCAGATAGCAACAGAAATAATGTGCTAGTGGGCCATCCAATATAGGCATCTAATGGTAGATTAACAAATGATGATATCGTGGATACATCCTGGACCCGCTATGATCACCTTGAGTGGTGGTAAGAAGCACCTCATCTACATGGTAGGCCTCAGGCCTTTGTGTCTAATTTCCAGTTACTGGATGCATATTGTATAAGCTGCCATTGTGTTATCTCTAGTTTCAACAACAACTATCTACTGTCAAGAATATTTCCGATGAAATATTTTCTGGTAATATTTGTACAGAATTACATAGAATGTACAGCTCTGAAACTGGCCACTCAGCCCATTTGGCCAATGCCAACATTTATTCTCCACCCAAACCTCCTCCTACGCTACAGTTGATAGTGTTAAAAAAGACAAACTGAAACAGCATTCAATAATGAAATTGTGGCCTATGTAGCACTCAAGAATTGAAGATAGCCATTCAGTTAAAGGTCATGACTAAAGGCTTGACAGATAACTTGTTGAAAGAAAAATACTTTTGCCCAATAGTTATTTGAAATGCCAGGTTGCAGTTTAGTCTCATCTTGTTGGATTCATGGACTGTTTTGGATCTTATACCGTGCAATATTCTTCCAGAAAAATGTGTTCCTTTGGTACTTTAATGAAGGCAAGCATGGATTAAAATAAGAGGATTAACTGACCCTAACCTGCAACCTCCACCAACTAGAAAGACAAAAAAAGTTGGTGCATGGGAACGCCACCACCTCCAAGATCCCCTCTGAGTCACGTCATTCTGAGTTGCACATATATCAATGTTTTTACCTCTTTGTTAAAATCCCAGTGCTTGCTGCCTAACAGCACTGTGAAAGCACCTTCACCACATGGACTTTAGCAATTCAAGAAGGTTGCTCAAGGGCATTTGGGATTGGCAATAAATGCTGGCCTTGCTATTGAGTCCCCTGTATCAAGAATAAATTAAATTACACAGTAATATTGCAGCATCATTTCCAGGCCACCTCCTACATGTTCACTAACATCAACAGTGGCTGACAATGACGCAAGCTGTGTAACTCTTTTGAGTACAAACACATTTCCATCTATTTCAGATGAAGTTATATTATTTCCCATTGTGAGATTTGAACTCTTGATGTTACAAGCCCAGTACCATAACCACTTGGCTATCATACCAGAACTCTGCAAGCTGTGTAATCCAGCGCAGTTCAGCTCTGTGTCAATTAAAAAGAGAATTGATTGAGCCCAGTTCCTGGAATATTGCTGCTGTTAAATCTTGGGATGAATTTTCCCAGCCCTGGGCTGGCAGGCTTGGAGGTCAGAGTGGGGGATGCAGAAAGGGGGAGATGGGGAGGGGCATAGTGGTAATATCGCTGGACTAGTCACCCAGAGACCCAGCTACTGATCTGGGGACATGGGTTTAAATCTCACGCTAGCTGGTGCAGTTTAAATTCAGTTAATAAATCTGGAATAAAAAATTAGCCTCAGTAATGGTGACCATAACAACTATTATTGTTATGGGGGGGAGGTGGTGTGGTTGTAGGGACAAGCAAGCAGTGATAGGAGCAGATGATCAAAAGATGTCACAGACAAAAGAACAAAAGAACACAGAGGTGTTGAAGTTGGTGATATTATCTAAACGAATGTGCTAATTAAGAATGGGTGGTAGGGCACTCAAGGTACAGCTCTAGTGGGGGTGGGGTGGAAAGACTAGTGGGGCATAAAAGATTTAAAAATAATGGAAATAGATGGGAAAAGAAAAATCTATATAAATTATTGGAAAAAACAAAAGGAAGTGGGAAGAAACAGAAAGGGGGTGGGGATGGAGGAGGGAGTTCAAGATCTAAAGTTGTCGAATTCAATATTCAGTCCGGAAGGCTGTAAAGTGCCTAGTTGGAAGATGAGGTGCTGTTCCTCCAGTTTGCGTTGGGCTTCACTGGAACAATGCAGCAAGCCAAGGACAGACATGTGGGCAAGAGAGCAGGGTGGAGTGTTAAAATGGCAAGCGACAAGGAGGTTTGGGTTATTCTTGCGGACAGACCGCAGGTGTTCTGCAAAGCGGTCGCCCTTTGGTCTCTCTAATATAGAGGAGACTGCATTGGGAACAACGAATGCAGTAGACTAAGTTGGGGGAAATGCAAGTGAAATGCTGCTTCACTTGAAAAGAGTGTTTGGGCCCTTGGACGGTGAGGAGAGAGGAAGTGAAGGGGCAGGTGTTGCATCTTTTGCATGGGCATGGGGAGGTGCCATAGGTGGGGGTTGAAGAGTAGGGGGTGATGGAGGAGTGGACCAGGGTGTCCCGGAGGGAACGATCCCTACGGAATGCCGACGGAGGGGGGGGGGGTGGGTGGCGGTGAAGGGTAGATGTGTTTGGTGGTGGCATCATGCTGGAGTTGGCGGAAATGGCGGAGGATGATCCTTTGAACGCGGAGGCTGGTGGGGTGATAAGTGAGGACAAGGGGGACCCTATCATGTTTCTAGGAGGGAGGAGAAGGCGTGAGGGCGGATGCGCGGGAGATGGGCCGGACACGGTCGAGGGCCCTGTCAACGACCGTGGGTGGAAAACCTCGGTTAAGGAAGAAGGAGGACATGTCAGAGGAACTGTTTTTGAAGGTAGCATCATCAAAACAGATGCAACGGAGGCGAAGGAACTGAGAGAATGGGTTGGAGTCCTTACAGGAAGCGGGGTTTGAGGAGCTGTAGTCGAGGTAGCTGTGGGAGTCGGTAGGCTTGTAATGGATATTGGTGGACCGTCTATCACCAGAGATTGAGACAGAGAGGTCAAGGAAGGGAAGGGAAGTGTCAGAGATGGGCCATGTGAAACTGAGGGAGGGGTGGAGATTGGAAGCAAAATTAATAAATTTTTCCAAGTCCCGACGAGAGCATGAAGCAGCACTGAAGTAATCATCGATGTACCGGAGAAAGGGTTGTGGAAGGGGGCCGGAGTAGGACTGGAACAAGGAATGTTCCACATACCCCATAAAGAGACAGGCATAGCTGGGGCCCATGCGGGTACCCATAGCCACACCTTTTATTTGGAGGAAGTGAGAGGAGTTGAAGGAGAAATTGTTCAGCGTGAGAACAAGTTCAGCCAGAAGGAGGAGAGTAGTGGTGGATGGGGATTGTTCGGGCCTCTGTTCGAGGAAGAAGATAAGGGCCCTCAGACCATCCTGGTGGGGGATGGAGGTGTAGAGGGATTGGACGTCCATGGTGAAGAGGAAGCGGTTGGGGCCAGGGAACTGGAAATTGTTGATGTGATGTAAGGTGTCAGAGGAATCACGGATGTAGGTGGGAAGGGACTGGACAAGGGGAGAGAGAAGGGAGTCAAGATAATGAGAAATGACTTCCGTGGGGCAGGAACAGGCTGACACGATCGGTCTACCGGGACAGTTCTGTTTGTGGATTTTGGGTAGGAGGTAGAAGCGGGCCGTCCGAGGTTGGGTGTCTATCAGGTTGGAAGCTGTGGGAGGAAGATCTCCAGAGGAGATGAGGTCAGTGACAGTCCTGGAAACAATGGCTTGATGTTCACTGGTGGGGTCATGGTCCAGGGAGAGGTAGGAGGAAGTGTCTGCGAGTTGACACTCAGCCTCCGCGAGGTAGAGGTCAGTGCTCCGGACAACAACAGCACCACCCTTGTGAGCGGGTTTGATGACAATGTTGGGGTTGGACCTGAGAGAACGGAGTGCAGTAAGTTCAGAGAGAGACAGGTTAGAATGGGTGAGAGGAGCACAGAAATTGAGACGACTAATGAAATGAATATATTTGAAATTCCTTGCTTAGTTTGGAGTTGGTGAATCGTAAGGTTACGAGTATGAGGAGCTCTTTGAATTCAGAAAGGCAGGAGAGAGAAAGAATACGGGAAAGGGAATTAGAAATGGCGAGGTTAGAAAAGGAAGAAAAAGAAAAACAGAGAGAGTGCTGGCAGTTAGAAATGAACTGAAGGACTTATTTCCAAATCAGAACCCAGTGGGGAGGTGTTTAAATTTTTACAAGCTCCTCCAAAGTTTGAGGGAAAAGATGTTGAAACATTCTTTATTTCATTTGAGAAGACAGCTAAACAGATGAAATGGCCACAGGAAAACTGGACATTGTTACAAAACAAAAACAGAATTACCTGGAAAAACTCAGCAGGTCTGGCAGCATCGGTGGAGAACAAAAGAGTTGACATTTCGATTCCTCATGACCCTTCGACAGAACTAGGTGAATCCCAGGAAGGGTTGAAATATAAGCTGGTTTAAGGTGGTGGTGGGGGTGATTGGGGGGGGGGGGGCGCGTGGGTGGGGGGGGTGGGGGGTGGTGGGGGGGGTAGTTGGGTGGGGGGAGAGAAGTGGAGGGGGATGGTGTGGTTGTAGGCAAAAGCAGTGATAGAAGCAGATCATCAAAAGATGTCACAGACGGCATTGTTGTTACAATCCAGGTTTGTGGGTAGAGTACATGAGGTTTATGCTTCATTGTCAGAGTAAAATGTCAGTGAACTGTAATGTGGTAAAAAAAAAGGCTATTTTGAGTGCATATGTGTTGGTTCCTGAGGCATACAGGCAGAAATTTAGGAATATGAGTAAACAGCCTGGGCAAACTAATATTGAGCTTGAAAGAGTAAAACAAAGTAATTTTTACTGGTGGATACAGACATGAGAGATAGAGATAACGTGTGCAGCTCTTAAAGAAGTAATTCTTTTGGAGAATTTAAAGATTCAATTCCTTCGGTATTGAGAATTCATGTGAAGAAACAAAGGGTTGAAACAGTAAGACAAGCAGCAGAGATAGCTGATGATGATGAGAAAGTTCATAGAGCTAAACCTTTCTTTCGTCACCCTTTTAAATCAGAGAAGGATAGAAAGTGGGTAGGTGAAAGGAAGGGAAGAGAAGGAGAAGAAGAGTAGGTGGAAATTCCCAGGAAGATTTTTCTCAGAATAAAAAGGAAGGTGCTGAGGGTAGAAGTGACATTCAAAAGTTGAGGTGTTTGCATTGTAATAAAGTTATACACACAAAATCCGTGTGTTGGAAATTGCAGGGAAGATCTGTTGCGATTAGTCCTGGAAGTAATTACCCTGTTTTCTTCAGATAGTGCCATGGGGTCTAGTGCCTGAGGGAGGGACCACAGTGTATACGAATTTGCATCTGTTAGTGTGTGAATATGTTTATTAGTGAACACGTGTTTTTTTTTATTCATTCATGGGGTATGGGCATTGCTGGCTAGGCCAGTGTTTGTTGCCCATCCCTAATTGCCCTTGTTCCGAGGGCATTTAAGAGTCAACCACATTGTGGTCTGGGGTCACATGTAGGCCAGACCAGGTAAGGACAGCAGATTTCCTCCCCTAAAGGACATTGTTGAACCAGATGGGTTTTTACAACAATCGGCAATGGTTCCGTGGTCATCATCAGAGTTTTAATTCCAGATTTTTATTGATTCGAACCAGGGTCCCCAGAGCATTGCTTGGGTCTCTGGAGTACGAGTCCAGTGACAATACCACAATGCCACTACCTCTCCAGTGAGTGGGCATCAGCCGAGGCTGGACTATCACCTTGTTGTTCTTGGGAGCTTGCTGTGCGCAAATTGGCTGCTGTGCCTTCTTTAGTACAGCAGTGGCTACACTTCAAAAGATTTCATTGGCTGGGATTCCAATGGATTTATAAATTTAAGCCATATATTTGGAGGGGCCAAGCAGGCAGGACCCTTGGGGTGAAGGGGAATCCCCTCTTGCGGCAACATTTGGGTCCCATTGCAGCCTTTGCTTCTGGAGGATCTGGTCACGGGGGAGGGAGCTTCTGCTCCGCTGGCCCACCAAGTGAGCCACA